>NW_006792756.1:306843-352539 GCF_000442215.2 Lipotes vexillifer
GACTCTCAAGCACTGCGCCACCAGGGAAGCCCCATGACTCTTTTTGAATTATGGTTTTCTCAGGGTATATGCCCAGTAGTGAGATTACTGGCTCATATGGTAGTTCTATTTGTAATTTTTTAAGGAACCTCCATACTGTTCTCCACAGTGGCTGTATCCATTTACATTCCCACCAACAGTGCAAGAGGGTTCCCTTTTCTCCACACCCTCTCCAGCATTTATTGTTTCTAGATTTTTTGATGATGGCCATTCTGACTGGTGTGAGATGATATCTCATTGTAGTTTTGATTTTCATTTCTCTAATGATTAATGATGTTGAACATTCTTTCATGTGTTTGTTGGCAATCTGTATATATCTTCTTTGGAGAAATGTCTATTTAGGTTTTCTGCCCACTTTTGGATTGGGTTGTTGGTTTTTCTGCTATTGAGCTTCATGAGCTGCTTGTAAATTTTGGAGATTAATCCTTTGTCAGTTGCTTCATTTGCAAATATTTTCTCCCATTCTAAGAGTTGTCTTTTTGTCTTGTTTATGCTTTCCATTGCTGTGCAAAAGCTTTTAAGTTTCATTAGGTCCCATTTGTTTATTTTTGTTTTTATTTCCATTACTCTAGGAGGTGGGTCAAAAAGGATCTTGCTGTGATCTGTGTCATAGAGTGTTCTGCCTATGTTTTCCGCTAAGAGTTTGATAGTGTCTGGCCTTACATTTAGGTCTTTAATCCATTTTGAGTTTATTTTTGTGTATGGTGTTAGGGAGTGTTCTAATTTCATTCTTTTACATGTAGCTGTCCAGTTTTCCCAGAACCACTTACTGAAGAGGCTGTATTTTCTCCATGGTATATTCTTGCGTCCTTTATCAAAAATAGGGTGACAATATGTGCGTGGGTTTCTCTCTGGTCTTTGTATCCTGTTCCATTGATGTATATTTCTATTTTTGTGCCAGTACCATACTGTCTTGATTACTGTAGCTTTGTAGTATAGTCTGAAGTCAGGGAGCCTGATTCCTCCAGCCGTGTTTTTCTTTCTCAAGATTGCTTGGCTATTCAGCGTCTTTTGTGTTTCTATACAAATTGGGAAATTTTTTGTTCTAGTTCTGTGAAAAATGCCAGTGGTAGTTTGATAAGGATTGTATTGAATCTGTAGATTGCTTTGGGTATTATAGTCATTTTCACAATGTTGATTCTTCCAATCCAAGAATACGGTATATTTCTCCATCTGTTTGTATCAACTTTAATTTCTTTTATGAGTGTCTTATAGTTTTCTGCATACAGGTCTTTTGCCTCCTTAGGTAGGTTTATTCCTAGGTATTTTATTCTTTTTGTTGCGGTGGTAAATGGGAGTGTTTCCTTAATTTCACTTTCAAATTTTTCATCATTAGTGTATAGGAATGCAAGACATTTCTGGGCATTAATTTTTTTTTTTCTTGCGTTTTGCAGGCCTCTCACTATTGTGATCTCTCCCATTGCAGAGCACAGGCTCCAGACACGCAGGCTCAGCGGCCATGGCTCACGGGCCTAGCCGCTCCGCGGCGTATGGGATCTTCCTGAACCGGGGCACGAACCCATGTCCCCTGCATCGGCAGGTGGACTCTCAAGCACTGAGCCACCAGGGAAGCCCTGTCCATTAATTTTGTATCCTGCTACTTTACCAAGTTCATTGATTAGCTCTAGTAGTTTTCTGGTTGCACCTTTAGGATTCTCTATGTATAGTATCATGTCATCTGCAAACAGTGACATCTTTACTTCTTTTCCAGTTTGGATTCCTTTATTTCTTTTTCTTCTCTGATTGCTGTGGCTAAAACTTCCAAAACTATGTTGAATAATAGTGGTGAGAGTGGGCAACCTTGTCTTGTTCCTGATCTTAGAGGAAATGGTTACACTTTTTCACCATTGAGAACGATGTTGGCTATGGTGGTGTCATATATGGCCTTTATTATGTTGAGGTAAGTTCCCTCTATGCCTACTTTCTGCAGGGTTTTTATCATAAATGGGTGTTGAATTTTGTCAAAAGCCTTTTCTGCATCTACTGAGTTGATCATATAATTTTTCTTAAATTTGTTAATGTGATATATCACATTGACTGATTTGCGTATATTGAAGAATCCTTGCATTCCTGGGATAAACCTCACTCGATCATGGTGTATGATCCTTTTAATGTACTGTTGGATTCTGTTTGCTAGTATTTTGTTGAGGATTTTTGCATCTATGTTCATCAGTGCTATTGGCCTGTAGTTTTCTTTCTTTTTGATATCTTTTTCTGGTTTTGGTATTAGGGTGATGGTGGCCTCATAGAATGGGTTTGGGAGTGTTCCTCCCTCTGCTATATTTTGGAAGAGTTTGAGAAGGATAGGTGTTAGCTCTTCTCTAAATGTTTGATAGAATTCGCCTGTGAAGCCATCTGGTCCTGGGCTTTTGCTTGTTGGAAGCTTTTTAATCACAGTCTCAATTTCAGTTCTTGTGATTGGTCTGTTTATATTTTCTGTTTCTTCCTGGTTCAGTCTCGGAAGGTTGTGCATTTCTAAGAATTTTTCCATTTCTTCCAGGTTGTCCATTTTATTGACATAGAGTTGCTTGTAGTAATCTCTTTTGATCCTTCGTATTTTTGCAGTGTCGGTTGTTACTTCTCCTTTTTCCTTTCTAATTCTATTGATTTGCGTCTTCTCCCTTTTTTCCTTGATGAGTCTGGCTAATGGTTTATCGATTTCGTTTATCTTCTCAAAGAGCCAGCTTTTAGTTTTATTGATCTTTACTCTTGTTTCCTTCATTTCCTTTTCATTTATTTTTGATCTGATCTTTATGATTTCTTTTCTTCTGCTACCTTTGGGGGTTTTTTGTTCTTCTTTCTATAATTGCTTTAGGTGTAAGGTTAGCTTGTTTATTTGAGATGTCTCTTGTTTCTTGAGGTAAGATTGTATTGCTATCAACTTCCCTCTTAGAACTGCTTTTGCTGCATCCCATAGGTTTTGGGTTGTTGTGTTTTCATTGTCATTTGTTTCTAGGTATTTTTTTATTTCCTCTTTGACTTCTTCAGTGATCTCTTGGTTATTTAGTAGTGTATTGTTTAGCCTCCATGTGTTTGTATTTTTCCAGATTTTTTCCTGTAACTGGTATCTAGTCTCATAGTGTGTGGTCAGAAAAGATACTTGATATGATTTCAATTTTCTTAAATTTACCAAGGCTTGATTTGTGACCCAAGATATGATCTATCCTACAGAATGTTTCATGAGCACTTGAGAGGAAAGTGTATTCTGTTGTTCTTGGATGGAATTTCCTATAAATATCAATTAAGTCCATCTGGTTTAATGTATCATTTAAAGCTTGTGTTTCCTTATTTATTTTCATTTTGGATGATCTGTCCTTTGGTGAAAGTGGGGTGTGAAAGTCCCCTACTATGATTGCGTTACTGTCAGTTTCCCCTTTTATGGCTATTAGCATTTGCCTTATGTACTGAAGTGCTCCTTTGTTGGGTGCATAAATATTTATAATTGTTATATCTTCTTCTTGGGTCGATCCCTTTATCATTATGTAGTGTCCTTCTTTGTCCTTCTAATAGTCTTTATTTTAAAGTCTATTTTGTCTGATATGAGAATTGCTACTCCAGCTCTCTTTTGATTTCCATCTGCATGGAATATCTTTTTCCATCCCCTCACTTTCAGTCTGTATGTGTCCCTAGGTCTGAAGTGGGTTTCTTGTAGACAGCATCTATATGGGTCTTGTTTTTGTATCCATTCAGCCAGTCTGTGTCTTTTGGTGGGAGCATTTAATCCATTTACATTTCAGTTAATTATTGATATGTTTGTTCCTATTACCATTTTTTAAAATTGTTTTGGTTTTATTATTGTAGGTCTTTTCCTTCTCTTGTGTTTTTCACTTATAGAAGTTCCTTTAGCATTTGTTGTAAAGTTGGTTTGGTGATACTGAATTCTCTTAGCTTTTGCTTGTCTGTAAAGGTTTTAATTTCTCTGTCAAATCTGAATGAGATCCTTGCTGGGTAGAGTAATCTTGGTGTAGGTTTTTCCCTTTCATCACTTTAAATATGTCCTGCCACTCCCTTCTGGCTTGCAGAGTTTCTGCTGAAAGATCAGCTGTTAACCTTATGGGGATTCCCTTGTATGTTCTTTGTTGTTTTTCCCTGGCTGCTTTTAATATTTTTTCTTTGTATTTAATTTTTGATAGTTTGATTAATATGTTTCTTGGCATGATTCTCCTTGGGTTTATCGTGTATGGGACTGTCTGTGCTTCCTGGACTTGATTAACTATTTGCTTTCCCATAGTAGGGAAGTTTTCAACTCTAATCTCTTCAAATATTTTCTCAGTCCCTTTCTTTTTCCCTTCTGCTTCTGGGATCCCTATAATTCATATGTTGGTGCATTTAATGTTGTCCCAGAGGTCTCTGAGACTTACCTCAATTCTTTTTGTTCTTTTTTCTTTATTTTGCTCTGTGGTAGTTATTTCCACTGTTTTACCTTCCAGGTCAGTTATCCTTTCTTCTGCCTCAGTTACTCTGCTATTGATTCCTTCTAGAGAATTCTTTATTTCATTTATTGTGTTTTTCATCATTGTTTGCTCTTTAGTTCTTCTAGGTCCTTGTTAAACATTTCTTGTATTTTCTCCATTCTATTTCCAAGATTTTGGATCATCTGTACTATCATTACTCTGAATTCTTTTTCAGGTAGATTGCCTATTGCCTCTTCATTTGTTTGGTCTGGTGGGTTTTTGCATTGCTCCTTCATCTGCTGTGTGTTTCTCTGTCTTCTCATTTTACTTAACTTACTGTGCTTGGGTTCTCCTTTTCGCAGCCTCCACGTTCATATTTCCCATTGTTTTTGGTGTCTGCCCCCAGTGGCTAAGTTTGGTTCAGTGGGTTTTGTAGCCTTCCTGGTGGAGGTGACTGGTGCCTGTGTTTTGGTGAATGAGGCTGGATCTTGTCTTTCTGGTGCGCAGGACCATGTCCAGTGGTGTGTTTTGGGGGTGTCTGTGACCTTTTTATGATTTTAGGCAGCCTCTCTGTAGTGTTCTTGTCATTGAGTGGATCTGGGTCTTAGTGTTGAGACGGAGGTCTCTTGGAGAGCTTTCCTCATTTGATATTACGTGGAGCTGGGAGGTCTCTGGTGGCCTAGTGTTCTGAACTTAGCTCTCCCACCTCAGAGGCACAGGCCTGACACCCAGTCAGAGTACCAAGGCCCTGTCAGCCACCCGGCTCAGAAGATAAGGGAGAAAAAAAGAAAGAAATAAAATAAAATAAAATAAAATAATTGAAATAAAAAATAATTTTTAAAAATTAAAAAGTGATAGAAGAAAGAAACAAAAAGAAAGAAAGAAGAGACAACCAAGCCAAAAAACAAATCCAGCAATGATAACAAGCACTAAAAACTATACTAAAACAAACTAACAAAAATGGTTCGAGGGAACCCTATGGCAAAAAGCCGTATGACAAATGGCAAAAGCACCACTCTACACAAAAAATTCTCACAAAGAAGCATACACATACACACTCACAAAAAGAGAAAAAGGAAAAATATATATATAACATTGCTCCCAAATTCCACTGCCTCAATTTTGGGATGATTGGTTGTCTATTCATGTATTCCACAGATGCAGGTTACATCAGGTTGATTGTGGAGATTTAATCTGCTGCTCCTGAGGCTGCACAGGGAAATTTCCCTTTCTCTTCTTTGTTCGCACAGCTCCTGGGGTTCAGCTTTGGATTTGGCCCCGCCTCTGCCTGTAGGTTGCCTGAGGGTGTCTGTTCTTCACTCAGACAGGACAGGGTTAAAGCAGCAGCTGATTCGGGGGCTCTCGCTCGTTCAGGCCGGGGAGAGGGAGGGGTACAGAATGCGGGGCGAGCCTGTGGCGGCAGAGGCTGGCGTGATGTTGCGTCAGCCTGAGGCGCAGTGTGTTCTCCTGGGGAAGTTGTCCCTGGATCAAAGGACTCTGGCAGTGGCAGGCTGCACAGGCTACCAGGAGGGCAGGTGTGGATAGTGACCTGTGCTCGCACACAGGATTCCTGGTGGCTGCTGCAGCAGCCTTAGCCTCTCATTCCCGTCTCTGGTGTCCGCGCTAATAGCCGCGGCTCACGCCCATCCCTGGAGCTTGTTTAGGTGGTGCTCTGAATCCCCTCTCCTTGTGCACCCGAAACAATGGTCTCTTGCCTCTTCGGCAGCTCCAGACCTTTTCCTGGACTCCCTCCTTCACTAGCCCCTTCAGGCTGTGTTCACACAGCCAACCCCAGTCCTCTCCCTGTGATCCGACCTCCGAAGCCTGAGCCTCAGCTCCCAGCCCCCGCCTGCCCCGGCGGGTGAGCAGAAAAGCCTCTTGGGCTGGTGAGTGCTGGTCGGCACCAATCCCCTGTGCGGGAGTCTCTCCACCTTGCCCTCTGCTGCTACGCTGTCCTCCGCGGCTCCGAAGCTTCGGCCCTCCGCCACCCGCAGTCTCCGTCCGCAAAGGGCCTTCCTAGTGTGTGGAAACTTTTCCTCCTTCACAGCTCCCTCCCAGAGGTGCAGGGCCTGTCCCTATTCTTTTGTCTCTGTTTTTTCTTTTTTTCTTTTGCCCTACCCAGGTTTGTGGGGAGTTTCTTGCCTTTTAGGAAGTCTGAGGTCTTCTGCCAGCGTTCAGTAGGTGTTCTGTAGGAGCTCCACTTGTAAATGTATTTCTGGTGTATTTGTGGGGAGGAAGGTGATCTCTGCGTCTTACTCTTCCGGCATCTTGAAGGTCTCTTCTGTAGTTCTCATTTTAATGACTGAGCAGTGAAAAGAAGGGGAAAATGCATATGGAATTGGAGGAGAGGGAGTCAGGGGACATGCTTGGTGTACCCATATGGTTTGAGCAGGTAGAAGGCAGATGGATGCACAGTAGATGCATTTCTCCCTACCATACACAATGTGTTAGTATGAAAAAGCTACTGTAACAAATCACATGCAGTGGGTGGCTTGAAAAAACAGAAGTTTATTCTCTCACAGTCTTGGGGATTAGGAATCTGAATCTAGGGTCAGCCTGGCTGTGTTCACTCTGAAGGCTCTAAGGAAGCATCCTTCTTTGCCTCTTCTAGCTTCCGGTGGTTGCCAGCAGTTCTTGGCTTGTGGCAGCATAACTTCATTCCTAGTATTCATGTTCATATGGCCATCTTCCCTCTGTGTCTGTATCTGTATCCACATCTCTGTTTCCTTATAAGGGTACTAGTCATTGCACAGAGCCCAGTATGACCCCATCTTAACTTGTTTCTTGTGCAAAGACCCTGTCTCCAAATAAGGTCACATACTACTGGGTGGGTGTGAATTTGAGGGTGCGGCACTGTTTTACCCAGTACACACAGTTTGAGAGATACAATCGTAAATTTCTCTGTCTTATTTTTGAAAGAACATTCTTTTAGCATGTGGAAATCCCAAGGTTTCTCATTTTCCCTTGTGGAAAAAGGTGGAGAAATGTGGTCTGGATGCAAATACTATGTGGTGGATTAGATCTTTGTTGAGTTATTGCCCCCAAAGAGAGATTGATGGCAATCAAAAGAAGGTTTTTGTGGCATGCTCCACACTCATTTTCCTGACCCTGGGGCTGTTCAAGTTTTGGGTCAGTGATGTGAATAAAGATAATAAAAGCTATGTCTATCCCATTTGAGGATAGCACATGGCTGAATTTTTTAACGTTCAGCCAAAGAAAGATGTTAAAGTACAAAGAAAGTTGAGAAAAGGATATTTAACAGAAGTAAATGTGAAGTTTAGTATAGTTCTAAAATCTAGTGTATGTTGGAGTGTCAGAGGGCTGTTGGCTTTGTAACAATATGTATTTGAATAGCCAATAATAATCTCAATATGAATGGCTCCCACAAAGGTAACGTGTAAGCCAGAAGCTGCACTAATGGAATGAGGAAGACCATCATCTTCCTCTACTTCAGGCTGGTTAACTTATATTGCAAATAACTGTGTTCAGGGGATGTTACCAAATATTAGAAGAAATGTGATGGACATTTTAGAACGTATTCAGAGAACAATGGCCAGGGGAATAAACGACTCAAGATGACATTACTTGAGGGATGGATGGAACTTGGAATGTTAGTCTGAAGAACAGATGGGAAGAATCAGGCTGAACAAGTCAGCTTTCTTTTAAATCTTCAAAGGTAGTTTGTATGTATGTTTGTTTGGAAGAGGGATTCTACTTTAGCCTGTATTGCCCCAAGAGGCCATGTTTGGACAAATCAGTGAATGTTTCTGGGAGGTATACCTTTGATACCTTGTAAGAGGACCTCTAATGCAGAGATACAGGTATTTCCTGAGAGATGGGGAATTCCTAAACCTGGAGGTGCTCAAGCATAGATGCACGGCTATTTGACAGAGAGTTGTCATGACAATTCATTTGACCGAAATGGTGCTATTTGGCCTGTAAGAGGCCCTATACCTCTGAGTTTTATAACTTCTTTTGAAAGAAAATGCTATAAAATTCTGTGAGATTTGGAAGACCCATAATGATGTTAATTATATATTTTAACCTCCCTTTATGGTGCAAATCGATACAGCATGCAAAAGAGAAAAGGTAATAAAGTCAAGATGGTACGATCTATGATCTCAACTTTGACATGAAATTCACTTCAGATTGGCCTGTCGATCTTGGAGCGGAACATTTCAGAAGCTGGAGAGTTATTCAAAAGAACTGCTGTGCCTTAGGGCAAACTGTTGTATTTCCTTGTTCAGAGAATTCTGTAGGTTGGAAGGGGCCTAAAAGTCTACCTATTTCAGAGGTATCTGGGTTTAGCATTTTTATCTTCAGGAAAACATATATTCCCTGTGATCTGTACAATGCCATTCACATATTTTGATAACTTTCCATTCTAATATATTCTAAAATTCTTTAACTCTTCTGAGTATAAAATAGATGACTTCGAATCACTTTTGCCTAAGGCACAAGGGCACTGCATTTTTTAGGCTGAAGTTGAAGAAAAAAGGAACAAAAACCAGTGTCAGAAATTCAATTTTTAATACACATAAGATGAGAGTTGATAGCAGTTTAGGGAATATTTTTTCATTTATCCATTTACTGATCCACCCAAGAATTATAGCATAGTTACTCTATAGGCAACAAGAATGTAAAGTGCACAGAACTCATACTTGATCTTGCATTTTCAGTCTAGGAGGGAGAAATCATTTGATATAGTATGATAAGTGCTCTTACGGAGGAATATTCAGAGTGCCTGGAAATGTCAAAGAGCATAAAATACACAATGGGGAGAAAAGACCACTAAGCACAGCCTATATATAAAACATAATCAACAAGGATTTATTGTATAGCACAGGGAATTATAGCCACTATTTTGTAATAAGCTATAATGGACTAAAATCTGCAAAGATACTGAATCACTGTGCTGTATACCTGAAACTAATATAATGTAAATCAACTATACTTCAATTTTTTTAATAATAAATAAATTTAAAAAGAAAGTCGACTCAATTGAATAAATACAGTTTCATAGACAACTCAAAAAAATCAAAAAAAACCACCTGTATCTTTGTTCGTGTGTGCATCTTGTGTGTGTCTGTGTAAACATAGCGTCTTATCTACCCATGTTATTTTACGGAAAGGAGAAAGATGATTCGAAAGATTAAGAAGCAGATGACTAAAAGGCTGAAATAGCTACAGAAATCTGGGTTCCTCTCTTATCAATAAGCTTTTTTAAAGGGAAAAATATACCTTATGGAAAAGCTGCCCAAACATGCACTTCTAGGCAGAGTTCAATTTGCAGCCTTTGGAGAAATCTCAAAGAATGCCAAATCAAGCATTGGCATGTGCTGCTTTTGTTTTAGATTTAACAAGTCTTTCCTCTTGACTGCTCAGGACAAACAGTTGGATTACTTGACATGATTCTACACAGAATGGATTAAATTGGGGCTTGTTCTTCCTCCCAAGTCAGTGAAATGTATGAGCTTCCTCATGCCAGAATGTTTCAGAGGTTTGATTTATGGCAAAGGGTTTCCATTTGTAAGGGAAGCTTACAAATTGTGCTTCTTTTTTTTCCCAGAATAAATATCAAACCTCTTATTGGAATGAATGCTGACAAAGGGGAGAATACATTCAACAGGAAAATAAGTCTTGCCTTCATCTGAGAAGTTAACATAATCAAAATACTATGGGAGGAATAAATTAGAAGTAGAAATTTTAAATACGGACTTAGGACACTGATCTGCTGATTCATCTCTGCTTTATTCTGTCGCTGTGTCTGTTGCTTCATGTCAGCCTCTTTATAATATAGTGAATAGGTGTGTTTGCTTTAGTCTGATAGGTATTCTCAGCAGTGACCTTAAAGCTATGTAAGCCAAAAGCCCACGCATGTGGACAGAACCATTGGAAGTACCGTCTGTGGAACCCTGTCTCAGCAGGCTGGACAGACTAGCTACCCTTTAGGGCATCACGATAAGGCCACAGGGAGAAGTGTAAGATGATAGTGCCTCGAGACTGAGTTTTCCTCCATTTAAAACAAAGAAACAGACTTTGAAAATAAGTTATTAAGCAGATTAACTTAGGGTTTGTTATTTACTTAAGAAGACCATTCTACTCAAAGAAGGAGTTCAGGGACCTTGTCATTGACCTCTGAATTCTATATGTAGCTCAGTAAAAGATGCAAATGGAGTTTTCTCTTAAATATTGTGCCTCTCTTGGGTCTATGGTGATTTGTCTCCTGGCCACTCATGGCCTGGTTGAGGGGAGGGCAGGAGTGGATGGTGGGGAAAGCTGCAGTCGGGAGTTATAGTCATTCATGTTGGGGCTCCTCACAGTAAAGCCAGGAGTTCTACCTGAGGCCCATCAGAATCATCAGTTCAGCTGTACCAGTTGCCCTGCTTGGTTGGCTCCTTGCTTAACTGACCTTCCACATTTTGGCTTATTGGGATCATGCGTGCAACTCACCTGGAGGTCTTGCTTTGCTGACTGCATGCCTTTGGTTTCTTTCTCTGGTTCCTCTTCTTTTTCACCTGCTAAGTGTGTGTATTTCTAAGTTGCTTCTCCATCTTCCCTCCCATCTCTGCCCCTCCTCCCCTCACTTCTCACCGCCTCTCCCTTTCTCTCCCCTCTCTCCCAAGGTCAGCTCATCCCCTCCCCAAGTCTAGCTGTCAGCTCTATACAGGCGCCCTCCAGATGCGCACCTTTAGCTTCCGTCACTCTTCTAAGCTTCATCTCTGACTTTGACCTGCTTCTTGGCATCTTCATCTGGTTGATCCAGGGCACAAGAAGTGATTGCTCCTGGAAGAACCAAACAGCACCTCGTATTCACTCCTCTGAGGGACACTGATTGCTGTGAACCAAAAGCTCTGAGTGTTGTGCAGTGAGAAGGGTTTGGAATTTGAAGCTAGAGGATCTGGGATTTTAATCCAAGGTCTGCAAAAGTCAGCCTCCATTTTTTTGCTTACACAATTGTGATAATGATAATAACCAAATCACAGATTTTTATGAGAATTAAGTCAGATATATATGAAAAGCATTTTAAAACTAGCACTTAAAAAAAAAACCTTAGTTTTATTTAAAACTAGTTGCTTTGCATTTTATTTTAAATATATTCCCCACAATCCTTACATATTGTAAGCTTCTAGGAACTGGTGTTGAATGATTATTTGTGAATAAATCCATAAGATTCAACTTGAAAAACCTTGTAACCATGAGTTCCTTGTTTTCAAAAACCCATCTCTCATATTAGTTGAGATCTACCTAGATATGGGAGCTGTGGCAAGGCGATGAAACATGAGAGAGAAAGTTGAAATTATCTAGTACTTTTGCAACTTGCTCTCTTGTATAAGGAGAATGGCCTTTAAATAAATTATTCCCTTTCCCAAGTGAAGCACTCAGTCATAAGATAATGTTTAGCATCCTCTTGTGAAATAAACAAATTGATCTAAGAAATCACTTCTTATTATCAACTACCATCTGTTCAGGCCCCTTGAAATCTTAAAAGGAAAAGAATTAGTTAAAACAATTCTTTGCATGGAGAACATAATCCATGGGAGAATCCTGTTGGGTGAAGGTTCAAGAAGTCAGCTGAGGGAACATTTGGAGAATAGATGGATACAAAGAAGCGAGGAGGCCACTGCCTGGCTCAGGTGTCAGGCCTTGGGTTCAGAGGGACCAGCAGTCGAGTGAGGGGTGAACTCTGACTCTTGTTCCACTTGAGTCAGTAAGTGGGAAAGCAAAGATCAGAGTGCAAGGAAGGAGAGCAAGGGATCCCGGCAATCCCCACAGATAACACCCGCGGAGAGACTTTTAATCAGCTCCTGATTTGAAATTGGTGTCTCACTCTGTTATCTCACTTTATCCTTTTAACACCCCTCTGGGATAAGAAGGGCAGGGATCATCATCCTCATGTTTGACAGGAGAAAGAGAGAGAGAGAGAGAGAGAGAGAGAGGTACAATGGGTCTCAACTTTCTCTCTTGTAGATTAAACATTAAGAAGGTATTTTTAAGCAATACCAGGAGGTGTGTAACTCTAAAAAAAAAAAAAAACAATCCTTCCGGTTTTTGTCTTAAAAAGATCTTTATAATTTGGCGAACTTTCTGAGGTCCTCATGCCCTTATGTTAGCAGTTCCATTGTACTTAAACAGTTTAGCCCTAAGATACTGTGGGCACTTCTCTAGATCGTGTTCCCAAAACTCAAGCACCTCATTCCTTCATTCTTTCTGATCTCTTTCCTCATGTGGAGAATGGGATAAAGTGTCAGAGATTTGGACACCTACCAGCTTTATTTAAAGACCTCATATAAGGTCAATCACGAGAATGGGAATTTAGGACAATGAAGTAGACTAAAAAAATAATAAATAAACCAACCACAGGCCATTTTTAAAAACGATATTTATACACTCACCAGGAATTGAAATGTCTCAAAATCCTGTGCTTGTGAAGTTTTTCTTGTGCATTGATTAAACATCTGGCATGCAGTTAGGAGCAGCGATTTGCCCTGGGCAATGGTGTGAAAATGTCTGAAACATATCAGTGAATAAGCTTGCTGGAATCTTGACTTGTAGTTTCAAAAGTCAGCTCTTAAGTTCAAAGACAGCAAAGATCACCAGGAGAATGCAGATAGACTCAACTGGCCGCTTTACTCATCTTTCCCCTACTCCCCTCTTCCAGCAAAGAAAATAGAGCAGGTTTGAAAAGGAAGCAGGAAGCTCAGGGATGAGCTGCGGCAGCAACTGATGGATGCCTGCTTGAAGCTTGTGGGTCAGAGGAAAGTATGACTGTCCATGGGTGTGGCCTGGCTAAATATAGAGCAGCCACCTTGGGGCACGTGCCCTGGGCTGTGTGGCACACTGAGAATGGCAGTAGAGTGATTCATGCCAGAGAGGCTGCAGTCAGTTCAAAGGTCTCAGGAAGTTCCTGCAAGCAGAGTCTAGAAGTGAGCTGCAGGAGAGAGAGGGCCCAGGGAGGAAGGGCCTATCCCATGGAGGCACATCGGAAGGAAACAGGAGGGTTCCTGCCGGGATGGGCTGAACCTCAGTGCTTTGCCACACCACACCGTCCGAGTGGAGTTGTGGGATCCTTCAGACCAGCCGCTGGCCGTCACTGAGGAGCATCGTTGTTTGCTTTTGTTAAATTCCAGGCAGGAAGAGTCATGTATAGAGCAAAGGCCAGCACTGAAAAGAGAGAGAGCAGGGCCAGGCAGTGGATTTGCTCTTCCGCCTCCCCTGTAGGAGTTTGTGAAGTTCACACTGACCCCAGACAGACAGGGCAGGGAGAGTCAAGGGAGAGCATCTTCATGCTAAATATGACATCCTCTAACCTTGAACCTCTGAGGAAACTGGCTTGAGAGCACTCTGGAGTGGCTAGTTTAAGATCCTCTTTTTGTTTTTTGCCATCAAACAGGATAGGTACAGAAAGAAAAGCTACATCTTGGTAAATGTGTGTTTGGGATGATGCAATTCATATCACTTAAAAAAATAACATCCAGAGGCAGCCTCAAATTTGAGATGAACACTCAGAAATTTACATGCAGCTGATGGTGGGAATGTTCTGGAGTGAGAAATTTGTGGCTGCCTCTTTTTCCCAGGCAGGAAAGGCTTCAAGCCTGCAGACTTTGTCATCTGAGCAGCTCTCTGAGATGGCCTGACTTAAGGCTGCCTGGCTTCTGTGCTGTGCTGGCTGGGAATCGGCTTCATCTCGGAGGGCACGAGTCTCCCCTTTCAGTAGCTCAGCAGACATTTACAGGGCCCAGCACTGCCCTAGATGCTGCTTGGATTAGCGGTGGATAATGCATGGTCACAGCACCAGGGAGCCGAGCTGGCCCTCAGCCCAGTGGGGCAACAGCTTTGGAGACACCAGTTATGAAGCAGTAGAATATGAGAGCCACACTTGAGGCGGGGAGCAGTGGGAGGGGTCTTAGGAGGGCTTTATGGTAGAGGTGATGCTGGCAGCATCAACCTGGGTTAGTGATTTGTGCTTTTCCTGGGCCTATTAGAATGGAGAGAACGAGGCAGCGAAAATGGAATGCGGAAGAGGGAGAGTGAGAGGAAGAGAGGGAGCGAGAGGCTATCTGTGTTATTTCTGCTCAGCAAAAGCTTCACAAAGCCCAGATGCTTTGCAGTCAGTGCCATTGGAAGGACTAGCAGAGACCCGGCAGCACTGTGAAGCAGGCAGATGAATTCTTACCTGGCTTGGACAGCTTTTGGACTTTTCTCTAGATTATATGTAAAAGCATCGTTTAAAAGCCGAAATGCCCATCTTTCAATGTTTTGTTTCACTGACTATTGGAAATAATGCCGCAGCCTAGCACTCACTTCTTTATTCTTAGCTGAGTTCTCCCCCGACCATCTCCATCGCTTGAGCGGCTCAACCCTCGCCTGTTGATCAGACGGGGATGGTGCTTTTGCCATGCCATTCTGTGCCCAGCCACGTTTGCCAATAATGCTGCAAAGGGGCAACATCCTTCAGCCCTGACTCACAGGAAACACATCTTTTCTCTTCTCCTATCACTCACACGCTCTGCCTACCACGTGCAAGGCACTGTGCCCAGCATGCTGGGCAATGGCATGAAGTATCAAGCGTGGTCCGTGCCCCAGAGATACTTAGAAGCTGCCCAGAGAGTCAATGCATGCAGCCAGAAAATGGAGCTAAAGTTCAAGATCATGAGGATTTGGGGCCAGATAGCAGTGGTGCAGACCAGAGTTTTCAACCACTGCACTATTGACCCTCTGCTGTGGGGCTGTCCTGTGCATTGTAGGATGTTTAGTGGCCTTCCTGTTCTACCCCTAGAGGTAGCATCCTCCCAGTTGTACAACAAAAAAATGTCTCTAGACATTGCCAGTGTCCCCTGGGGGGGGGGGCAAAATCACCCCCAGCTGAGAAGCACAGGTACCAACAATAAGTACATCAGATGTCAGAGAGGAGATGCTTAGGTGGCTTGGAGTAGTTACAAGGGTGTGGAACTCTGCAGTGACTCAAAGATGGGGAAGGTATTGATAGGCACAGTGGAGTGGGGGAAGTCTTTCCAGAGGATGGCTCTCTTTGTCATTACCACCCCCCCAGCTCTACCTATTTGTATAACTCTGTCGAGATTGAGATTCATTAATTCAGCCCGATCACTGCAACTCTATTTCATTTCCACTCTACCTTCTCCACTTCCTGACTGCCTTGATTGGTATCCCTCAGTCCTTTTCTATCACTGAACAGAGCTTAGGTGTGAGACAATACCTGCCCTTTCAGAGCACCAGAATAGCCTCCTTTGTGTCTGATGCCTCTACCAAGGACTCAGGTTTCGTGAGACATCTACCTGATGTTCCCGTGGAGGGCTGCAGATAACTGTCTGGTAATCTGCCTTCCTCTGTACTTGATTTAGATTTTCCTGTGAAATTGCATTGTCTGCGTGTCTTCGGTTGGTCTTTTTAGTCATTACATCTGTTCCATCTTTAAGCCATGTGGGCGCAATTCTCGTTGTTTCCATGATTGGAAATGCATTTGAATCCTATTTGGGAGTGAGGAAAAGAACAATACTTGGCAGAGTTTTTATGGTAGAAGGACTGAAAGAACAAGATTGGGACAGAGAAGACTGCATAAATATATAAACGAAAATCATGGTTATGGTATGAATTTCCCCTAAGCTGGCTTGGGAAATGCCTAAAGTGACTGGGGTATTCTATGAAGGTTACACTTAAAAGGACTGGTGGCTCGAGAAGAGGAGGCAGCAAGGCCAACAGCCTGAAAGATGTGTGGGGTGGTGGTTGGTAGAAGAGGTCTGTTTCGAAGAGCTTAGATACTGAATAGGTCACCAAGTTTGTTATCTTAGTTCATTGTTCATTTTGATGCTGAGCTCACTCTATCCCCTTCCAAATTGTTTTGCACACTGCAAACTCACTGATGTGCAGCTGTGTGGATAATGTGAGCCTAGTCTCTCTTGGCAAGTGTTTTGTATCCCCATCTTGCAAAGACACCCAGCTAGCTAGTTCAGTAATGCACCCAGCCCATCTGCTGGAAGAGGTCTCATATTTAGACATTGATGAACTTCATTGCAAGTTCCCTTGAAAGTTCAGCTTAATGCCAGACCTTTGCTCTTCAGGCACCTATTTTAGACAAGTCACTTCTGGCTCACCATTTAGACCATCACTAGAGAATAATGATATTCCAAAAGTCTTTCAAATTGAATATGGGATTTCGCTTCAGTTCTCTTTTCCAAGTCAGCTTCCTAGCTGGTTATGACAGATCATAAATTTGTGGGCTTTTAGATACTGCAGGTAGCAGTTGAGTGAGTTGTGACAGAGGAAGGAAAAAGATCAAACTGAGACAACGCTGATGTGTGTGTAGGCGTGTGTAGGTGTGTGTAGGCGGTGAGGACTGTCTCAGTATGTGTGTTATACACTCTTATATGTGAGGCTCTAAAGGAAAGAGGGTATATGTTTTCTTCACAGAACTATAGATCCAGAGTTTTCAAAGACCTTTAAAACTGACCAAGTTCATTTGTGTCTTACGTAGGCTCATTGTTAGTAATACTAAAGCCACATGAGTGTTTCAGGACTCATGAGAGATGTATATGTATTAACTCATTTAACACTCACTAACTGGGGACGTGGATGCCGTTGGTATCCATGTTTCACCAGGGAGGACACTGAGACATAGAGATGTTAAGCAATTTGCCCCACATTCCACAGCCAGAAGGTTTAGAATTGGGGTTTGAGCTTAGGCAGTCTGGTTCCAAAGTCCTTGCTGATGAGCACTGCACTCTAATCCCTCTCACATCTTAAAACCTTTCTTAAGTCAGTATTTCTATTCAACAAAGGAATGACTATGAATTGAACTTCCACTGCATGCCAGGCAGTGCCCAAATGTCATATAACATCATCACAATGTGAGCATCATTATGTGTTATTATATAGATAATATTATATGTATTATTCCACAGATGTGGAAACTGACTCAGGCTCTCACAGATGTCTAGGGTCAGAGCTGGGACGAAAATTCAGATTCCAGATCCCAAACTAGCACCACCTCCTCCCCTCAAACACACATATACACACGCACACACGCACACGCACACACAGACGTCAGCTGCATTTAAAGAAATACTAAGTAAGCTCCTAGTACATGTTTTGTACTATGTGGTCACCTAAGAATAGAAAAGCTGGTCGGTCTGCCCTGGAAGCACTCACACCACCGCTATGGACAGAATATACAAATAGAGATATGAGACCATTGTCTGTTAAAATGCCACTGTTGAAGATATAGAAGAAAAATATCCCAGAAAAGTTTCCAGAAGGGAGAGTTTTATGGAGATGGTGATTATAGGGACTGCACTCCTGGATAGCTCCAGTTTTTAAATATTTGAACTATTGTGCTAATGTACCTGTCAGGTCTCCTATCACAATTATTAGTCCATAAAAGGTGCTTCTGTGGTTACCAGAGCTGCATAACGCCTTGTGGAAGGCAACGGTCTTAAAGCTGAGTTGTGGTGTCCGGGAGGCTGACGGGTGGGCTGAGATGAGTGCACGATGGGTGTGCCCTGGGTTGACAATAACAAGGACCGTGGTGTATTCGGTGGGTAGTCAGGAGAGGGGACGGGTCAGAATGGTACGTCCTGATTATTCTTTGCGGCATTTGTAAGTTTATTTTCCCCCATAGACGATGCTCAGTATCGCCCAATTTTCCACTCAGTCCTCGAGTTGGCGACGAATGATGGCCCAGCCTGTTCCGGGATCATATAAATAAATGGCACTGAAATAGGTCTTTGCTCTTACATATGCCTGGCTCTTTAAGTGTTGAATTGGCACCACTGCCCCCTACGTCTTTTTCTAGCTTTGTTAATCTTATTTTCAGCTTCTGCAAAGAGCAATATATCCATGTGCAATCATTCATTGAATATGATTCAATCTGGTCCCATCTTTAATAAGAAACCAA
Organism: Lipotes vexillifer; assembly: GCF_000442215.2. NCBI lineage: Eukaryota > Metazoa > Chordata > Mammalia > Artiodactyla > Lipotidae > Lipotes > Lipotes vexillifer. The sequence goes on from NW_006792756.1 coordinate 325,189, forward strand.
AGAAGGAAATTCAATTAGCCTCACCCTTTCAGTTTCAAAAGATCAAGTCCTCCCCTTTCACAGTTAAAATTATGAAAGATTATCTTCTCAGTGGAAGGCTACAGGAAAATTTGGATTCCTGTCAAATATTTAGTGTAATAGCCCGGGATTGGGATTAATATAGCCTTTAAGCAGCTTGCTCTGAATTTCTGTTGATGTAATCTCTCTTTTGGAAGCTTTTGAATAAAAGGTATTCCACACCCTTGCGTGACTCAGAATATTCAGCAGCAATGGTAACAAGATCAAACAGTTTTAGGACAGGGTATCATGGCTTCTGGTTATGAAAATGCAGACACCTCAAATTCATTCCCATAGCTTGGTGCGATCCGCTAACTCCTCAGAGAAAATTGAAATTATTGAAGCTGGGTTTTAAGTCTGTGTGAATATTTTGGGGTTGATCTAAAATCACAAACAACAGCAGCAGGAAAAAACAAAATAGGAGAGAATGAAAAACAGCCTAATCATCTTTGCTGGAATTTTGCAAGATATTAATAATTACTAACACAGTGTTGTAAATCAACTATAGTCCATTATAAAATAAATTTTTAAAAATAATTACTATTATTATTTCTATCAGAGTTAAGGATTATTGCATCTGTTTTAGCTTCCCGACACTCAAAGTGCTTTATTTTCTCAAACCCATGTCTGTTTGATTCCAAAGACATTGGTTATAATCCCTAGACTGCAACCCCCAAATTCTATTGCTTTTTCAAGCCTAATCGATAGACCCCTTTCCCAAGAATGAAATATCTCCTATTATCCTTTATGCAATGTTATCCACAAATCTGCTTTGGGAACTAGAGTTATGTGTAAATAACTGGGACTGTTTTGTTCTCCCAAGCTTTATTTTGCAGTCCGATGGCATGATGTGTTACAAACATAATCATAGAAGAGTTGATTTATGCAAAGCTTTCCATGTCATTTCAATGAGTTTTGCTTCAAAGCACTGTTCAAACAGAAACCCTAGTGTCCCCTAGTATTCCAGCTGAAAAGGTAAATATTTGTAATAGGCACACTGCAGTCATATTCCCAGCACTGGCAAAAGCATTCATGTCGTTTTATACCATGCTGCCAGAAGCTGACACCCACTGGCCCCTGTGGCTCACACCAAAATTTGAGTCCTGGGTTGCTGTTTTCTTTTCCACTGATGGGTTCTAGGAAGCAGGCAAGGCGTGGGCTTGAGTCTCTGAATTGCAGAGGAAAGAAAGAACCCTGGCTCCATCAGCAACTCAAGTTACAAAGATCCCAAGGGAGAATCGGGCTGGAATCTCTACACTCAAACATTTCTAGAACGGCGCTTTCCCAAAGTATTTTTTTTTTAATGCAGACAAATTCCTTCTTCAAGTGAAATATTATTTGTAAGTCCAACAAATAAAATAGATAAAAGAATAAGGGTGACCGTTTCTTAGGGGCTTTCTCTGTAGCAGTCACCGTGCTAACTTCCCTGCGTAGTTTTCCTTATTTAATTCTCTGTGATTGTATGAGTAGGCACATTATTCTCCATTATAAAGCTGGCTTAGAGAGTTTATATAACTTATCCAAGTCATGTGCCCTCCCAGTGGAGGACCGCAATGCAAATGCCGGTAGCCTGACACCAGAGCTCAAATCCTTGGCCACAAAAAGCAGACTTGCCCTTGTGAGAACAGACAGGGGCTGGGGTTGCTCCCAGGAATCATCTAGACTTTGGTCCTCACCCACCTGATGACTGTCAACATCCCTAAGGTCCAGAGAGCACACAGGAGTATGCAAAGTGATAGTAGGCTGAGAAAACTCAAGTTTACTTTCTACAATCATATTTTTGAGGAGCAATTACATGCCAAATTGTTTCTATGTTTAGTTTATCTTAAATTTAATCAGATCTCTCTTTTTTTCCCCAGATTTACTGAGGTATGATTGACAAATAAAAATTGTATATGTTTACAGTGTAGAACATGGTGCTTTGATATACATGTGCATTGTGAAAGATGACCAAACTCGAGCTAATTCACACATCTATCACCTCACGTCGTTATATATATATATTTTAATCTTTTGTGTATGTGATGAAAACATTTACTCCCTCAGCAAATTTCAGATCTATAATGCAGTGTTGTTATCTGTAGTCACCAAGCTGTGTACTAGGTGTCCAGAATTGATTATACTGTATGACTAAAACTTTGCACCCTCTGACCAACGTCTCCCCATTTCCCCCACCTCCAAGCCCCTGGCAATCACCATCCTTCTCTCTGGTTCTGTGAGTTTCACTTTTTAAAATCCTACGTATAAGTGAGGTCATGCAGTATTTGTCTTTCTGTGTCTGGCTTAATGCACTTAGCATAGTGTCCTCCAGTATCATCCATGTTGTCACAAAGGACAGGATTTTCTTCTTTTTTAAGGCTGAATAACCTTCCACTGTGTGTGTGTGTGTGTGTGTGTGTGTGTGTGTGCGCATGTGTGTGTACATGTACGTACACATATCTCACATTTTCGTTACCCATTCATCCATCAATGAACACAGGTTAATCCCATATCTTGGCTATTGTGAATAGCGCTGTAATGAGCGTGGGAGTGCAGACATCTCTTTAAGATAAAACTTTGTTTAGATTTTTCAATAGGCCTTCCTAAAGGTTGCCTCTGAACATGATAAGATAGCTTGTCAGTTACATAATACCTTTCTTCCTTCCTTCATTTTTTGAGCATATAAACATATACCAAGTTTTAGGAACTGTATTAGGCATTGAGATTACAACAAAGCATAGGACTGGGTTACTGGTCTCAGTGATCTCACAGGTAAGGTGTCCACCATTTACCAGCCATGTTAGGACATCCTTGGGACTAAAATGGGGCACTGTTACTAGCTAAAAGGGGACAACAGGCATAGGACATGAGTGTCCTGAGAAAACCAGCTCATAGGGGAGTGGGCAATTCATGTATATGTACCCATTTTTATGATGTCTTACAAAAGCACTGATAGAGATAGGCACAGGGTGTACCATGCACAGAGGAGTGGTAGGCAAGCAAGTTATAATGAAACAGACTTCTTAGAAAAGTGATGCTGAAGCTGAGTCTTTAAGGATGAGTAGGCATTCTCCAGGTAAAGAGTAGAGATTGGCAGCCTGAATAAAGAAGAGTGCATGAGCCCAGGGATGAAATGGCAGCATGTAGGTGGGAACTAACAGTAACTGGAGCAAAAGATGTGAGGCAGAGAGTGTCAGGGCATGAGTAGAGAGGAGGAAATTGGGTTTCATTTTCTAGAGGATGGGCAATCATTGAAGAGTTTTAGGCAGAGTGGATAGATGAACATTGTGGATGGAGCAGCCTGGTACTTCTTTAGGGTGTCACTGTAGCGGGGGGACAAAGCAAGAGCCAGAGACAAGAGCAAGAAGAGTGATTCTCAAGTCTGACTCGACAAAAGTCATGTGGGTAAAATTCACCGGTGCCTGGGCCCCGCCCCGTCCTGAATAAAACCCCATCTCTTGGGTTGGATCCAGGTCCTGGTTGTGTTTTCAGCTCCCCGTGTGATTCTAACACACAGCCGTAAGTGAGAATCCCTGAGCTAGAATATTGGTTGAAATACCTGAAAGTATTGATAATTTGGAGTATGCAGTGGTGGTTGGCATGTAGGGGGTGGATTAAAAAAGTGTTTTTGAAAGGGAAATACCAATAGAGCGAGAATTGATAATCAATTGGATAGAGGTGGAGGGAGGGAGGTTAGCTGTCGAAACTGGTTCCCTGCTTGGGAGCCTAGGTGAAAGACAGTGCCTGCAACTGAAGTAAAGCATTAAGGAAAAATAGCTATTTTACCAGAGAAGACAAAGAGTTAGATTTTGGTGATGTAGAATGTCAGGTGTCACAAAAAGAGTTGTGGAAAGTGTGCAGAGTCACAAAAGCAGGGGCCAGTGAGGAATCCCAATAAGTAAGTGGCAGATGAAAAGACATCATGAAGGAACCAGAGAAGAACAGAGATATCAGAGGGAGTCACCTAGCCTTCACCATGTGTCCAATATGGTAGCCACTAGCCACAAGCTGCTGTCTAAACTGAAATCCATTCTTGGCCAGATTTGATGAATGGGAAAGGCCCTGCCTCTTTCAACTAAAATCTTTTGTAGCTTTTAGTACCTTCTTTAACTTCATTGCATGTGTTCATTTAATCATACACTCAGTATCTCTCTCATCCGCCTGACGCACTCTTTTACCCCGTTGCCGTCCAAGGAAGAAAACAGCGATACCACACCCAGATTCTGATGAACACCGGAGAGGCTGGCTGTGTTCCACCTTGGTGAAGCCAGTCTGTCTCCATTTTCAGTGATGCGAACTGTGTGTCTAACCATCCTATTATCTTTCAGTTCCTATGAAACACGTTGCTCTCTTTGACTGCAGAAATGAGAACTGCATTTTAGTGGTGAGTGATGTGACTACTAAGTACATGGATTAAAACAAAAAAAAAATATCAAAACGACTTTGGGATTTTCCAGGATAAGAAGTCGTTGCAGACATTGTGTTGTTTCAGATGTCTTGGAGATTAAATAGGCCTAAAACAGCTCCTGAGCATTTTATTAGTGAATTTGTATCATTTGAAAAATCCTTCCCTGAAACTTGCCTACACACTCTCCAACTCCCACTTGAATGAAGAAGTAATTAGAGATGAGATCAGAATCTCCATTTCATCTTGACCCACTCCAGATGGTGTAATAGTCCTGGCTTTATCAGTAAAGAGTAGAAGGGCAAGCCGGGGCTATGCAAAGAATATACTACTTGCGTTAATTCAGTCATTTGGATTTGTGTTAAGACTCTTACTTTTATCTAATACTGTTCATTGCTCTCTCATTATTCATTCTGCTGCTGCATTCAGGTGCGTGCACTCTGCACGCTGGAATTGTTTCTTAAAGGTGCCTGTACTGTCAGTCCTGTGTTGAATTGTCATGCTTTGCAGATACAAGGAAATGCTGCCCTTTCAAGAAATCCTAGCAGAAAATTCTTTATAGCCATCCTCTTGTTCAGCAATTGTTTATGCATCGCCTCCTGTGTGCCAGGGTGATGTTGGGTTCTGGAGAACGCACATATAAATTATACTCTCAAGGTGTTCATAATCTCGTATCAGAAAATACATGGTGCTATGTGCTGGGCAGAGTTCAGAGTGTGCCTACATATTTAACTCGTTTCATCATCACAACAGCACTATGAAGTCGACATTGTCATTATCAACCCCACTTTGCGGATGAGGAAACTGAGGAATATGGAATTTAGCGGCACATCCCAAATCGCACAGCTAATAAAGGCTGAGCCCGGATTAGACTGAGGCTGTGCATCTCCAGTCTCTGTTCTTAACCACTGTGCTTTACCTCCTCTCCTCACGCTCAACTGTGATCTCCAGCGGGAGACAAAACTTGCCTGGAAATGAGTTTATTTACAGAATGTGGTTGTTGGTTTTTCTGGGGTTGACATTTAGCTCTTTATATATTAATGATTCTTGAAAAGGAACATTTTTAAGATACTCTTTCTCTTCTTATCAGTCATCGCCTAGCCAAATAGAACTGAAGGAAAAAGTAAACATTTAGCTCATCATTCACACCTTGGGTTACCATTAAGAATTTTTGACCTTTTCAATATAAAATATTTTTATAAATATTCTTGGGCTCTTTCCTCCATTCCAAGCGTTTAAGCAGTGAGTATCTATAACAATGAGAATGTTTTGTTTTCGAAGTCATACATAAATTTTTATGCAATGATACCAACCTCTGCTGAGCTTTACAAACCAGATTCCACCTTGGGCCCTGTTACGCGTTACCTGGATTGTCTACACGTCCCGAAATGGGCCTATTCCCAAAACCAAAAATCCTTGAGCCTTGGGAACATAGAAAAGTTAGAAAGACCAGTAGTCCCAAAACACTTGCAGAGCAATTTTGCTGGGACTTGGGTTTCTGGGAAAGTTTTATTTTATCACCCCACTATTATCTTGAATCTGCCATTCACTCAAAGGTTTTTGTTGGCCTTAATTCAATTCTCCACCTCCTGGGCTATCAGTGTGTTGTTGAGCACTCTTCTCTCCAGACAGCAGGATTTGGTGACAGCTTTCAATTGTATGAGCGCTGAAACTTTCGTAGGTATAGGATTTCTTTGTGTGGGCTGGTCCTTGACTATGACTTACTTAGACTATCATTTATTGGCTCATAAAACTGGCCTGACTCTACAAAATAACTCACTAATTCTTCCAGAGTGAAAACCTCCAAAGGTGTTTATCAACACACATGTAAATAATCTTAGGGACTCCCGGTCTATCGTATAAGTCCATTTAGTGCAGAGATCCCTGGCCAATAGGAGTGTCGCCTAAACTTTAGCTTTCAAGGCTCCTGTTGTACTCTTGAGACAGAATATCAAAGGAAGCAAATTGTCAAAGAAGCTATGGTGCCAGAGTTTCTTGAAGTATCTGGGAAAGGCTCCCATACACAGAGTGGGGACCAGGGCTGGTCATTCTTCAGTTGATGGATGAAAAAGAAGCTATAACTAGTTAAACAGAGAAAAGTTCAATTTGCCAAATTAATAACACTTGAATTACAGCAAACTATTAGATAGCATTTCATTCTCCCCGTAAGTTAGCCACTCTTTTACTAGCTAATCTTCATGGGCAAGTGGTAAAATTCATTTTTCCATGTTTCCTTATGACATTATTCATGTAAGTAATTTGGTGAGAGTCATAAAATGTTCTGATTCTTTGACCCATTAATTCTCCTTCTGAGAACTCAAAATATGGAGAAATCACATGAATAAAGGTATTAATCCCAACAATGTTTAAAAGGCTACAGTAAAAGAAGAAACAATGCAGTAGTAGTTATAGAAATTATAATATCCCCATTTTACAGATGCACAAAATGGAAAGATTCTTATCATATGATCCATCCAACATAAGTTTTTATTGTCTTCTATGTGCCAGGCACTGTCCCAGGTTCTGAGACTCTGGACTATGCTGATGAACAAAATAATTACCATTTGCTACCGAGCTGGCAAGGGAGTTAGATATTAGTGAGAGAAACACGCCACCTTCATGGCCAGATATGTAGCAGGGGCAAGTTTGATGGTTTAAAGATTGGCCTTAACCTACCACTTGACAGAATTTGTGTTTGGAGCTGACTTAGTCTGTGCACAGGATGGTAGTCTTGATGTTGTGTTTATCCCTGGCTTAAGAGCGACAACAGGCAATGGGAACATCGGAGCAGCCTGTGCGAAGGGCCGTGTGGAGCTCTCAAAGCACTCATGCGATCAGTGCTGTTAGGAGATCTGAAATCCAACGTTTTCAAGCTCAGCTGAGTCTTCTCTTGACGTAACTAAACGTGTAGGGTAACAGCACTCTGGTTCTCTTGTGTATGTTTTTTTAAAATCCTGTGTACTAGAAGCAAAATGTGAATAATTAACGAACAGTTCTTATTGTATCTCATGAAACTATAATGATGCTAAGTTTGTTGCATGATACAGATGATGCAGTAGTATTAGCTGTGCAGTTCAGTGGTAAACCACGATGTTCCCTCTTCAAAGTTTAATGAGCTCTTGCTGTGACAGAGGGCAACATTAGGCACTTAAAGAAAATTCATTTTTCAACCTAATTTGCAGGTATTGAAGCAAAGTTTAAGGAATGACGTAGTGAGAGATTCCATGATTTGGGCATTTATCTGATTCAGGTGTTTGGCAAAGGTGTATATTTCAGAGGGGAGCAAATTTATTTCTTCTAAACAGGACCCTCTCTTATATGGATGAATTTACAAAGTTATGAATCACTAACAAGCTTTGGGTTCTTGGGTTGTGCTTTCTTAATCTTTATTTTCACCTAAATGGATTTGATTCTCTCTTCATTCGCATGAAAAGCTTATTCCTTGTTTCTTGTTTTTATGATAATGAGAATTATTTTGTCCCCTCACATTATTCTTTATTAGCATCACTTCCACTCCCCTTCTCCCGGTTTGATATCAGGATCAGGAAGAAACCTTTGCTTCTGAGGTTTAGGTATAATGGCTAAAAAAAAAAAAAAAAATTAAGGCGATCCTCTCCTTTATGTACCATATACAAACCTTGGTCTGTTCTGGAGAAGACAACTCACTAAGCAGGTTAGCCCGATCGTCTGTGCCTCTGTGTTGATGCAGGCACTGTAGAGAGCCACGTTAACGCTGACCACTGCAGAGATCTCAAATGATCTTTGCGACAGCTCCAGAAAGGTTTCCCTAAGAATGAGGCAGTGAAACCAAAAGGCCACGTCAAAGAGGCAGCCTTCAGGGCTTCCAAACTGTACACCTTGGAAATGGATCTCTGTCTCCTCTTCAGCCTCCGAAAGGCCAGAGGTGGGGGTGGGAGGTGGTCAAAATGTCTCATCAACACACAGTAATTAATTCTATGCTGGAAATAGATTGCACATCTGAAGACGATTTGAAACAGCCAGTTTAAACATAGGAAAGATGGGCGTACTAATGTAAGATGCTAATAACAACTGTTATTATAATTAATCAATTACAACTAACTGGTAATCACAATTAATGATACATTATTATTATTAACTTATTATCATACTTGATTTGAATTTCCTTCTTTTTTTTTTTGGCTGCGCCACACGGCTTGCGGCATCTTAGTTCCCCAGCCAGGGATGATTGAACCTGGGGCCCCAGCAGTGAAAGCGCCGAATCCTAACCACTGGACTGCCAGGAAATTCCTTGAATTTCCTTAGTTTTACCTAACGTTCTTTTTCTGTTCCAAGATCCCATCCAGGATACCACACTGATATTTGGTTGCCGTGTCTGTTTAGTCTCCTCTTAGCTACCACAGTTTCTCAGTCTTTCCTTGTTTTTCATGACCTTGACAGTTTTGGGGGTTTTTTTTAACGTCTTTATTGGAGTATAATTGCTTTACCATGTTGTGTTAGCTTCTGCTGTATGACAAAGTGAATCAGCTATTCGTATACATATATCCCCATATCCCCTCCCTCTGGCGTCTCCCTCCCACCCTCCCTATCCCACCCCTCCAGGCAGTCACAAAGCACGGAGCTGATCTCCCTGTGCCATGCGGGTGCTTCCCACTAGCTATCTATTTTACATTTGGTAGTGTATATACGTCCATGCCACTCTCTCACTTCGTCCCAGCTTACCCTTCCCCCTCCCCATGTCCTCAAGTCCATTCTCTACTTCTGCATCTTTTTCCCCCATCCTGCCCCTAGGTTCTTCAGAACCTTTTTGTGTTTTTTAGATTCCATATATATGTGTTAGCATACAGTATTTGTTTTTCTCTTTCTGACTATAAGAAGTACTGGTCAGGTCATTTGCAGGATGCCCTTTTCTCTTGAAACTTGTCTGATTTTTCTTTCATGATTACACTGAGGTTATGGGGTTTGGGGAGGAAGCCCAGAATGGCAAAGTACCATTTTCACCACATCATATCTGGGGTGCATACTCTCAACAGGATATATCACTGGATCACCTGGCTGATTAGTGTTTGTCAGGTTTCTCCACAGTAAGGTTACTATTCCCCACCCCCGCCCCCCACTTTCCATATTGTACTTAAAGAATAGGGAGTTACGCTCCTTCTAACTGAGGGTGGAATAGCTACATCAATTATTCATCCATTATTTTTTTGTTCATCTATTTATTATTGGTTTTCCTTCACTGCCATATTCACCGAATCTAGAAAAGTAGCAAAACACAAATAACAACAGAAAACAACTCCTAGGCACTGTTCAGTAAATGTTTATTGAATCAGCTAATGTATAAATTGCTTACTAGCTAATGTATTTTAGTTTTTTTTACTTATCCTGTTTTCTTTAAGTTTATTTTGTTTTCTTAGGTTCCTTAATTCCTTAGGTTGAGTATTTAGTTATCTTCAATTCCCTTTTTAACAAAAACGTTTAAAGGTTTATGGTTTCTTCTGAGTTCAGCTGCATCCCAGTTTTGATATGAAGTTTTCCTGATTGTTGTACTTATGTCTAAATAACTTGTACTTTGTATTTTTATGGTATTTTTGATACTTGGTTCAGTTAGAAGACTATTATTTAATTGAAAACACTTAGATTTTCGTGGGTCTTTTGGTTGTTACTGTTGTTCCTTTCCTCATTTATTTCAAGGAATTTTAGCGTCTCCTTTGTGGCCACATGCCTAACGTTTTTCTGTAAACTTATGTCCCATGGGCAGAAAGAAGGCTATGCACTTCCTGTTCATAGGGTACATAATGTCCACGTGTACACACACAAATAAAACTTTACACTCAATCTCCTGGCTCCCTGCTTGAAATATTTGGAATTTTGGATTCAGACTCCTATTGTATTTGCTGTTACAGTATGCATCTTCTGTTTCAGGAAGCAAAGCTTTTAAATCTTTATATTATTTCAATTCACCACGTTATGGTCACCCATTTAAATTTCACTTGTAGGTATCCTTTGCTTATCACACTTGTTTTGTTTTGTTTTGCTTTGTTTTTGCTTTGCTTCCCTTCTCCCTTTTGCCAAAGGGCATTAGTTCTACTGCCCTCTAAGCCTGGAATGCTGTGTTCTATAAAATCCCTTATCCCCTGATTATCCAGTACAGTCCTTATGCTGACAGGTCCCCAAGTTATTTTACAAAAAGAAATCAGGTACATACTCTTTTGTAACTTGCTTAGTCCCAGACTAGTACATCCAAATACCAAATTCACCCCACATGTGTGTTTATTAGGTCCCTCAAACCTCCCATTCCAAAATAGACCTCTCTATCCGTAGGTCAAAAGCTTGCTTTTTCTCAGTCCTTCCCCTGCCCACTGGTGTTTCAGATGTAAACCTAAAGCCTAGGAGGCCTCCCGGTTCAACCCCCTACTTAGTGAGATACCAGGAACAGAGGATGGTGACTGACTGGGTATGTAGACGGAATCCCTACACATTCTCGCTCTACCCTTTGAAGTGGATCCTGGCATCCTAAAGGCTTCCTTGTAGGAAAACTGTTGAACCATTGGCCTCATTTAGAATTGAATTACATTTTGTGGCCTCCTCGACTATGAAGCTAAAATTCACAGGGCACAAAAACATAAATTACAATAATGCCTTTCATTTTCTTGGTCATAAGTCTTTGAATTGCAGGAATGTTCTTTATTTTTATAACTCTATCAAATGTTTTTATGGAGGTTTGTTCCCTCTTACCCCAGGCTTAAACAAATTCTAAAACAGGGCTCCTCAAACTGTCATAGCCTCAGAGACCCAGGGATCTTACAGAAACACAGATTCTGATGCAGGTCTGGGACGGGACAGACTTGTACATTTCTAACGCACTCTGCTGTTGTCAATATTGCCATTCCTATGAACGCAATTCAAGCAGCAAGGTTATAAAATCCCTCTGGATTTTTTTTTAATTTCATTTTTGGATTTAATTTCTGAATGTCTCAGAAAAGAAAACATCTATAATTGATGGACTCCTTTCCCTTTTTATATCAAACTTTTCGTCCAGTGTGAAAATCCGTATTATTTTTTGGGCCTGGCTCTAAATATTTATTTCAAAAAGTCAGCTGAATTCTGAAGAATCAAAATCGGTTGGCTCAGACAAGATGCAAAATAACTGATCATATTACATGAAGTCTGTTCCCAGGACAGAGTTCAAACATGAACTAATAGGAAGTTGAGTGGCCAGCTTATGATCCGCCCAGGACTTTCCTGGTGTTAGCATTCAAAGTCATGCTTTTTGGGAGTCCCCCAGTCCTGGGCAAACTGGGACAGTTAATAGCAACCTGAGAAAGACTCTTCTGTGACCTTGAACATGTCCTGTGCTCCCAGACTGTTTTAAAAGGCCCAGTACCCCCTGCCACACATGAGTGCATGTGTGTGCCTTCAACAACCAATCACTTTTCCTTAATTGCTCCTCATGAGAAGTGGGCAGGCGTGGCTACCTCATCACAGGGATGAAGTGCCTCGCCCAGGGTCACATGATATTGACTGAGGCTTCAAGTTCTTTGTCTGTACTCATGATGAGTACCTAATGCCACTTCCTTTCTAAAAAAGAAGACTCTTAAATTGGCTTTGGGGCAATTCGTTTTATTTTGGAAGTTTTCTTTCAGATTACTTACTAAAAACAAACAAACAAAAAAACCCCAAACGCTCTTTTTATTCCGTTTTGTAAAGCTGGGTAGACAAGAGATAAGCAGGGAATATTTGAAATATTCTGTCTTTTGAAAACTGCAGTTCTTCATTGACATCTGGAAATGTCAGTCACATTTGCTGGTTATTTTCTATGGGTTAGTAGTTAGTTATCTCATCACCTATGATATTAATGGTATTATTTTTTAAATGTCCCTCATATTTGCTGTAATTTACTAAAATTGCCTTTAAAAACAAAGGTCATATAGTACCTCATCCTTCTAGTGGGATTGCAAGATACATGGCACAAATCCACTCTAATTGGATCCAGAAATCCCTAGGCATTGGGCAATTAGTGGTAACAATTGTTCCATTAATAATGTATAATATTCCCAATGCCAAGTGTGTTATGTGTTATTAAGAAAAAAGATTCCGAAAAACGTCTCGGTTTAAAAAGAAGAGCAAGTTTGAGTGTGATGAAATTTCAGTTTTGTGATGATTCAACATGCAATGTGGCTTTGTTTAAGACTGAAATCAAACCATGTTTCCAGGATGTGAAAGAGGCATCTGGAACAGCATTCTGCTGAACAGCACTGACGGACTGAAAAATGTCTTTGGCCACAACCAAGTCGTCGGCATTAGGTCCGGGTCATCAGTTTTCATTGGAATGGTGGCAATGTCAGTTAGTATTTGTCAAAACCTTAAATACCTTGTAGTAAAATATTGCAGCAGACTATAAACGTTCGCTTTAGAAACACTTCGGGAAGTAGACGTGTGGAACTGGGAAACGGCCTGAGAAACTGCCTACTAGAGCTGCTTCCATGCAGAGATGCTCTTGAGCTTGGAACGTGTCCCAAATTAGATGTGTTGAGATCCCCCCCAGGCCGTGGTTTGCAATTCAAATATTCCGACACTTTCCGTGCAGTCTCTTAGGTTCCCAATGGTGGAGTCCTCTGAATGTTCACACGTAAGTAAATGGGGAGCTTTGTTCTCTGGAGCATGGAGCTTAAGTAAGTTTTGGTAGAAAAGAGATTACCTGGGCATATGTGAGAGCTGTGCTTTGGTGGTAAACTCAAACTTTGAAAAAATCCCGAAGTCAGTAGCTTTTGAGCCTTCTGATCACAGATGGGGCGAAAGACCACAGTTTAGTATTTGCCCAATTGACAATACTAAACTGTAAGTCTGTCTATATTATTTCAAAGAGCCATCAATCATTCATTAAGTGTCAGGAGTTTTTGCTTTGGAAAAGTCATGGAGAGATTAGAAAGGTATGCGGCAGGTCCCTGTTTACCTGTAGCCGAGCCATTTTGTCCCGGATTAATTCCTTTGACCAGGGGAGAATAGTACTCTGTGTTACCCAGATTTTTTCCCCTTGATCTTGCAAATAGGTCCCAGGCAATCTCCTTTACTGTCTGTGTTTATCTGTTACTTGAGAGATCTGAGGAGACACTCATATTTGTAACACTGAGGGATCTATGGGCTGCAGTCAGCTTTCCCTGTTGAGACATCTTCATTCAAATGTTGTCTTAGAAATAGCTGGAGAGGACAGATGCTGTTTAAAAGTGCAAACATGCAGTGAGCGACAAATATGTCCTAGAGAGCTCATGCGCACTCTAGTGAAGATGGGCAAAGATATTGTATTATACTCATCAAACTGGCTAAGAGATTAGATCTTAATATTTCCAACCACCAAAAAGAAATGATAATTATGTAATTTGATAGAGGTGCTAATTATCACTACAATAGTAATCATATTATAAAATATAAATGTATCAAATTAACATGTTGTACACCTTAATATACACAAAGTTATATGTCAAATATAATTCCATTAAAAAAAAAGAAACAGGGCTTCCCTGGTGGTGCAGTGGTTGAGAGTCCACCTGCCGATGCAGGGGACGTGGGTTTGTGCCCCGGTCCGGGAAGATCCCACATGCCGCGGAGCGGCTGGGCCAGTGAGCCATGGCCGCTGAGCCTGCGCATCCGGAGCCTGTGCTATGTAACAGGAGAGGCCCCAGCAGTGAGCAGTCCGCGTACCAAAAAAAAAAATTCAACGCCTTGCCTGTGACACTCATGTAAGGAATCCTGCTAGCCTATAGACGGATAGAGCTCCCTGTGTTGAGTTTAAACTCCTTGAGGACAGAGGCCATGCATTTGTCCTCCTGTGTCTGTCCGGATCTAGCTTGAGCCCATTAGGAATGTCACTCTGAGTGTCCCTATCTTTGGAAATTCTCTGGTCCCATTCACTCCATCTCTCGGTTGGTAGCCATCTGGAGTGAGAGAGCCCCCTATCTTTGAGCTCCAGCATCCTAGCACATAAAGCACTATCTTGACTGTCCGGGGATCGGATATTTCATTTCTGTATCTCCAGTGCCAAATTCAGTAGGCGCTCAATACATGTTGAAAGAAATGAGTGAATGGAAGCCACTTGATAAAGGTTAGTTGAATTGAGTAGAGCAGGCACACCCCCTAGTTATCACTGGGGTGGGATTTAGTGTAGGTGGTGTAATGTAACTTGACAGGGTAGTTAAATATTGACAAGCAGGAGGAAGCATACTGGTCCTGTTGGAAAGAGGAAAGAAAGATCTGACGGTGGCTGTCAGATCAGAGAGCTGAGTCTGTAAGGGGCCAAACTGAGTGGCTGCAGTCATCCTGATGGTCCAGCGAGGTCACTCACTGGTGAAGACTTCTGCTTCAGTAGAGGTAAGGATTGGAGCCCAGTTGGGAAGCTGGTGGGTTGTGATGTGAGTCAATGCAGACTCCGTGCCTGTGGCTTGGGGATGGCTGGCATCCCAGACGCTCTCTGCCAGCTGCCCCTTCATGTATAGCTCAGGCTGATCCTCATTTAAGGCAAGAAGCATGAGTTCTGTTTGAGTCTGTCTCCCCTCACCCCACATTACCGCCCTCTCATATGATTTGTGCTTTAACACAACCTCCTGAAGTGATTGGGGTTGGATGCAGGTACACGTGTTCTGAATGCTTCGTTGAGGAATTTGTCCATATGAATTCATGTGTAAATGCTCTTTGATGCTAACGATGAGAGACGTGTAGCGATAGAATGAGGATGTCGTAAACAGGTTCAGTGCTACCTGGGTGCTGCTTTATGTATTCTGGGGTGGGAGGGGGAGATATATTAGGCAGTGTTTTTAGCTCTAATATCCAATGAGGGAGAAAGCTGAGGTGAGTTCAAGGAGAATATTTGGTAAGTGAGAAAATACCAACAGACAGAAATGGTTTCGGCAGGTCTACCTTTTCATTTAGAAAAGAACATGTGTCACCTTGAAAGAAAAAGGCCCCATTTGACTTTTTATCAGCTGGCATATCGCAGGTTAGCTTTTAAGAAAAGAAAAGCTATTCTCCTCTTCTTACTTAAGTATGATGCAGCATTAAAAGCATAATTAAGCATAATGCAGCATTAAAAAAAAAACCATGGGAAATCGTTTCTATTTAGTTTCTTGCCATTTAGAAGAGAAAATGTTGCATGACTGATGTGGGTTCACATCTCAGCTTGGCAAGTAACTAGTTAAGGCAGCCTTAATTTCTGTGAGCCTTTATTTGTTCATCTGTGAAATGGGCAGAATGAAATTGACTGGCAGGTTGCTGTGAGGCTTGAATAAAATTACACACACACACACACACACACACACATATACATATGCTGGAGTCTGCCTGGACTGGAGTCTGCCTGGCCCATAGCAGATCCTTTCAAAATATTAGTTCCCCTTTCCCAATTTCAAAACGCTTATTCTGTTTTATCTTTCTTTAAATAACAGCTTTATTGAGATATAATTCACATACCATAATATCCACCCATTTAAAGTGTACTCTTTCATCATTTTTAGGATATTCACAAACTTGTGCAACCATGTCCACAGTCACTTTTGGAACATTTTCATCTCCGCACAAAAGAAACCTCATCCCCACTAGTAGTCATTGCCCATTTCCTGCAGTGTCACCAGGTTCATCCCTGTTGTAGCATATATCAATACTCATTTTTTAAAAATTGACAAATAATATTTCATTGTATAGATGTAAAATATTTTATTTATCCACTCATCAGTTGATGCAAAGTTAGGTTGTTTCTACTTTGCGGCTATTATGAATAATACTGCTATGAAATTCATATACATTTATTTTTTGTGGACAAATGGGTCTATCTTATTTTATTTTTATTTTCTTGGCCACACTGTGCGGTGTGCGGGATCTTAGTTCCCTGACCAGGGATCGAACCGCGCCCTCTGCAGTGGAAGCATGGAGTCTTAACCACTGGACCACCAGGGAAGTCCCTATCTTATCTTTTTTTTTTTTTTTTTTTTTTTGCAGCACACAGGCCTCTCACCGCTGCGGCCTCTCCCATTGTGGAGCACAGGCTCCAGACGCAAAGGTTCAGTGGCCAGGGCCCACGGGCCCAGCTGCTCCGTGGCACGTGGGATCCTCCCGGACCGGGGCATGAACCCGCGTCCCCTGCATCGGCAGGGGGACTCCCAACCACTGTGCCGCCAGGGAAGCCTGTATCTTATCTTTTTAATACAGTTTTAAAACAAGATTCTCACGTGAATTCCCTGGCAGTCCAGTGGTTAGGACTTGTCGCTTTTATTGCCAGGGCCTGGATTCGATCCCTGGTTGGGGAACTAAGATTCTGCATGGAGCAGACAAAACACAAAACAAAACAAAAGAGGGAAAAAAGCTAGATTCTCCTCCTACCCCATCTTCCTGAGAAGTTATGCGAGAGCCCAGGAGAGAACACTGGGAAAGGCTACATCTTACTCGGTGGAAACTGAGGAAAATGGCAAAATGGTCACCACTTTCCTTCAGAATATTGTGATACAACAAGTGGGACTTTGGCAACGTTTATTCTGAAACACAAGTGGATAAAATAAATGGGCCTCCTATACAAGCTTATGTAAATGTATATGTCTTGAGTTCTCGACATAATCACTATAGGATCAAGAGTGTGCCATGCATGCAGGTAGACATTGAGTTTCTTGTTTGTTGGTGTATCATGATTACTAATTAGCAAAACAGAAGTAGCATATGGAAGGGAAGGGACTGCAAAATCAAATATTCCCACGGCCCAGGAAAATAAGATAGATGAGTGAAATGAATGGTTAAGATAAGTAACTGTGCGAGCATGATGATTCATTCTGAATCACCTCTGAGCTTGTGTCATGGGGACGTTAGGGGGTGGTGGTGACTACAGCAAAGTAGACAGTACATGTCCCATCTAAAGGGGGCAGAAAACACTGGAAGTCTGGCTGACTGTGCTCAAATAGGTTTATGAGCTCACCTGACAATGCCTTCTAAATTTTCAAGGCAATTAATTTTGAATTGAAAACAAATCTACTTTGTGGGCCAAATAAAATATGACTGTGAATGGTATTTACCTCACTAGAGATCAGTCTGTGGCCCTTCAAACAGGGTAGATCATATGACTTCGCAGCCCCAACATTTTCCCAGTGGGACTAACTGGGGCTAATTGCAGTGTTGTTCCCCTACTAATTGTATAATTCTTAGTTTGTCTCTATTTCTCTGACCCTCTATTTCCTGTTTGGAAAATAAGTGTATTGATGAAATATGCTGAGTTGGTCTTTTTGCCTCTAGCACTCTAGAGTTGCATAAGAACTGCCCAGTTCAGGGTTCTGAGTCCGGCAGCAGCAACACAGACTATATTATGGACAGAGGTAACGTTCCAACCGGTGACAAACCGAAAAGGCAGGGGCGCTCTAAACAGCCTCCTTTACATTTCTTGCGTACATCTTAGATCTTGCATCTTAGATCTGCTTGGGACAAAATCTCTCAGCTTTTGGCTGAAAAGTTCCTTTAATTTACCTTCATTTTTGAAGGATCTTTCCTCTGTAGCTAGAATTCTAGGTTGACAAGTTTTATTTTCTTTCCTTGTGACAGAACGGGTCCTCAGCCTGAACCCACTCTAGGGGTAACAATTTCCATCCCTGTATTGCTATGCTAAAACACTTATTATTTTTATTTGTCCATTTTGTATTTATTTAGAACAAACCCATGACAAGTACCAAGGGCAATGGAGTTCTGTAGATCTGATATTTTGAGAATTTCATGGTGGAATATTTCCAGTTGAAATGTCCAAACACTGCAGAGATCACAGCACCAGTCACAACGCCCTGTGTGTTTGCCTTGCGCTGGTCTGGGCCACCCAGCTGTGCCCAGTGTTGGGCTGCAGACCTGGGAAAGCCAAGAAGGAGACAGCAGCCTGGACACCAGTATCGCTGTGCTGTTGAGTTCCCCATTTGTCCTTCTGACCTTTCTTTTTTCTCCCACAGAGGCTGATGCAGGAGGAACTCATTAGAACGATAGTAAGGGAATCAGGGATTTTACTATTTGAGAGTAGCCCTGAAGTCCGAGAGGTCTAATAACTACATACTTGGGTTCACTGTGCTTTTCATTCCTTTCATAATATGTCCCTCCAAGCAGTCCTCCAAGAGCAATTGTCCCCATGTGACAGACAGTCAAGGAAATTGAGGTTCAGGCCTTGTTCAAAGCCTCAGAGCCGATTAGCAGTAGAGTTGAAATCAGGATGCCTATCCTCCAAGGTCTTGGTCTGTCACTTGACCACAAAGTCAAGTCCCATCTCAGCTAAATAAAGCACTAAAGCAAGGTCTAGGACGTCCTGCGTGGCAGCCTCTGATGCTATGTTATAAGGAATCATCAGTTAGAAGGGGCAGTGGTGAAGGTCCAAATCCTACTTTGCACATGGTTAAATGAAGGGCACTCAGAGGTTCCCTGTTCAGAGTAGACACACACACACCCCGGTCTACTCCCTGCTTCCAGACAAGTTTGCCTTTAAAACTCTCAAGTGAAAAAATCTGAGTTTTAAAACATGAAACGTATTCCTCGTCACCCACGTTAGTGTTCAACAGCCCTCCCTGTTGGAAATTGCAAACAAAATTTTCCCCATCGCAGTTTACATTCATTCTGTCCTCTTGCTTTTCTTCTCACTCAGAATGTTGAACAGCTGGCCTCGTCAACGACGTACTAGCCCCTCTACCATCCTGGCCTCTGTGACCCCCTCCACCTCCAGCTTCTCTTCTCCTGGCAAAATAATACCAGGGCCCTGGAGCCTTTGCTCTCAGGTCCTCTCCTGCCATCCTTTGATCTCCAATGTGCTCCTCCTCTGAATCTCCCGTTGGAGGCCCAGCAGGACAGTAGCTCCATCTTGCAAAAAGTGCACTGAGGCCTCTCAAATGAGAGGTCACAGAGCCCGGGGGTCCCATCCCCACCCCTCGGATTGGCATATTTCCCACATAGGGGTAGCTCTCTGCTGGGCAGGACACTTGCCACCATTCAGGCAGTTGGCCGGCTGGTTGGCCACTTGACTTCCTGAGCTCATAAAATTAACCTGGGAAAGTGAGTCGGAGGTTGATTGCATGCTGTGACATCTGTAGTTTCACCTCGTGGGACAGAAGCGCATGCTTTTCGGTGGGGCGGGGATGGGAAAGGCAATCAGAGGTTAATGGGAAATCGCCATTTGGTGTTGTCACGAGTCATGAGATGCTGGGAGAGCTGTCCCCTCTGGATCCTCTGGGGCCGATGGGAACAAAGTGCCAACTGTCGGGGCCAATAACTGGAAAAACCCAGGTGAGTCAGATGGAAGAGGACGTGGTCCTTAATAGAAACAAACAAACCAAAAAGTACATTCTTTTTATTCTAAAATATACTCTCTGGGACAAAAAGAAAGATATTCCCGTCATGCACACAAAAGTGTAAGAAGAAAAGTGTTTTTCATCTGAAGCAACATTTTGAAAGCAGGGTATCTGGCAGTCCTTTTATTGAAACTTGTTTCTCACTCTCGATCTAAGCATCGCCCCACCCTTCGACGCGTGCAAAACCAAATGTTTGGCAGGGAAAGGGCTTTTGTAACATAAAAGGATGCTGTCCTCGGAGGCCCCTTTTTCTTAGGAAGTTGCGTGTTGCTTTGGAACTGGAGTTTTCTCCAGGATGTGCTCATTTGGTCCAGGGCCTGAGATGTTTCTCACACAAAGCTTAGAGTGATGAATCTGGGCTGAGTTGAAATCCTACCGAGTGACAAATATAGAAAAACAGGCTGTAAAAATCCTGCAGGATGTAGTTATTTCAATATGATACCAAACTAACTTTTTTGGATGATGACAGAGCGGATCACTTTCATTGTCAAGTTGAACATTAGCCCCTTTCCCTGCAACTGCAAGTTTAACAAGAGACGGGGAGCCCCAATCTTTCAGACATAGTCAGGCGTTCTCAAGAAGCCTGTGCTTTCTGTTTGCTGTGATCCTTGACATCAAAAGGACGGCTTCTTTTCTCTTCTAAAGGTGCCACATCCTCAGGAATCCTGAGGCTTTTTGCAAATGTGAAAAAGGTTTTCCAGAATATATGGGGTTTTTTCTCTATAGTCCGTTAGGTGATTTCTGAAAAACAAATCTAAAGGGATTTTTCAATTGAGCCTGTGTGGAAATTCCCGATTTCTTGGATTTGGAAAACAGAACACATGTGTTTGCTAGGGAAGGATGACTAGAACGAAATTTCCACTCGTTTCAGTCAGTGGAGAAAGGGATCTCATCTGTCTTGTTCCCCGTGAGACCCAGAGCCCCACGTGGCCCCGGGTACAGAGGAGGGCGTTCCCTAGATATCTGTTTAACGTGCCACATCATGAAGAGGGAAGGGAGGCCTGAGGTTTTTCAGGGCCAAACAGAAACCTGAGATCGTTTAGTAGCAGAGAGAGCTGGCACTAAATGAAAAATAGAAATATTTTACTCAACGTGACTCTTGGTCTGACTCTTTCTCAACATCAAACCAAGTTGTTTACAATCCATCACTCACAATGATGTTTTACTTTGGCTCCGATAAATTCATCTCCGGGAAACAAAACCATATTTGATAGCTATCTATACCTCTATCTATAACTATAAATCCATTCAGAATAAGTGCATCATTTCAAAAATCGAAAGAGTAGATCGTTTTTCAGAAGTCTCAACAAGAGAGCTTTTGTATACAGAGAGGGGATGCGTGTTTGTAACAAAATATTTGAGTAAGAAATACAAAAGTACCATTGGGAGGTACAGCTCTAGTTCGGGGATTGGAGTTTACCTTAATTAGGGAAGCTGCAAATTATTTGCCTGATCTGTTGCCCAGTGGTCAGTGGAACCCCTGGTGACCAAACACACTTGTTCAAAGGAGGATCCAAAGCCCCTTTGACCTTTTGATGCATTGTCTGCGGGAGGGATGGTCAGCTGGCTCCCAAAGTGGGCTGGGCCAGCAGCTGCCCTGCCAGCTGGCCATCACACACGTACCGCCGCGCACGTGGAGGGGCCTCAAGGCCTCACCAGATGCCTTATAGCAGGGTCCAGCTGATGCCCCACACAGTGCAAACCAATTTTACATTTCCTATGAAATGGCTGGGTTTGGATGTCATCGACATCGCTTTCAATCCAGCGGAGCGAGCACCTCACGTTTACAGTTTAGTTTCCCGGATGCACGAGCTGTGGTCAGATCATGGCCGCTGGTGACCACAGACGCCAAGCATTTTGCAAGGAATTCTAGATATACAACCTCTTTGGCTGTGACACAGTGCAAATGGTAACATTAATAACCCATTTTACCAGTATGTACTAAGGTAACCTCAGTGGGGACTAGGGGGTTGAATTAACCTGTGTGGCCAAACCGAATAAATCTGAAGACGTAATGGACAGAAGCAGCTTGGTCTGTGTATTTACCAATTTGGAAAACAGCTAAGCGGAGAGGGAGAATACTGTGGGTCAAAGTTCAACACCAGAGAGGAATGAGAGAATCCCATCAGTGAGTCCTTGACCCAGCAGGCAACATGAGGGACCATTAGCCAGGACCTACATCTGCCCCTGAATTTTAAATGTAATTTATTTATTTATTAAATTTTTATTTTATATTGGGGTAGAGTTGATTTACAATGTTGTGGTAGTTTCAGGTGTACAGCAAAGTGATTCAGTGATACATATACATATGTCCATTCTTTTTCAGATTCTTTTCCCATATAGGTTATTGTGGAATATTGAGTAGAGTTCCCTGTGCTATACAGTAGGTCCCTGTTGCTTATCTATTTTATATATAGTAGCGTGTATATGTTTTACAAGCAATGTAACTCTCTTGATAAGCTAACTCATGTGTGAAAGAATATGTAAACATATCATGCTTTCTCCCCACTATATAGTTTGTGTGCTATAATATTCCACCCCGAATAGACTCCTCATTGGGGAAATCTGATTTTCTTGGCTGAAATTGTGAGAAAGCATCACTATTAGAATGGCCTAACCAGGAAGAACTACGTCTGAGCATTATGTGCACAGTGAGGAGATGCTAGCGGAGGAGATGGACCATATATTGAGCAGACTAAGGATCATACAAAATATCTTTTAATAAATACAAAGACGGAGCTATATATGTGAGTCAATTTCATGCTGTTTTGGGTGCAGCAAGGAATAAATGACCTCAATTCATCCTCCCTGTCTTTACCCCATTGGCTTTTTTGCCCTTTGCTACTTAGTGATAATGGGAACATTGCATTGCCTTTGGGATAAATGATTCCACTTGAACGATTTACCATGTGGAAACCAAAGGGGACAGGTTTTTAATGTGGAAAATGTTTTAATCTCAGAAAACCAAAAGGCAGACTCCATTTGGAATGACACCCTGTCTTTGAATCATCGTGTGTGTGTATATGAGAGTTCCAATTAAATCGTGTGTCTAGATGTCTAGATATTTTCAACTTTGGTAAATTAGGCCTTACCTAAGTCCTATTTCATAAATAACTTCAGAGCATTTGTGACTTTAAGAACTCCCTAGCTTTTATATGGCTCCTGAGTTATGACAGAAATTGCAATAGCACGACATTTAGTACGTCATTGATTTTTCTTGGAACCCATCCTGAGTGGTTCAGTGACTATAGACGAATACTATAATAGTACCTATTATGTGCACAACCCCAGGGGGACAGAGATAGTGAGGTGTCCTTGTATTCTCATTTACGATGCAGTGTTAAACCCAAGACAAATTGTGCAAACTCAGATGCCTTCTTGGGCCACCTAACCTTCAACTCCATCACTCTTTATAGAAGGGTGGGAGAAATCTAGTATCCATGGGGACCAGACAAGTAACACACATAAGTGAAGCAGGCTGGGTGGTGAATGGGGCAAAGTGAAGATTTTAAGGCCCATCTTGAGGAATCAGATGCTACTCCCCCTTCCTCCGATTATTATGATAGGATAACATGTTACCGTGGGAACACGGTATGAGCGTGGCATTGCCAGATCTTCCAATTTTTCAGGAGCATCTGGAAAATAAAATTTTTATATGAAATCTTCTGGTTTGTAAAGGTTAGCTCATTTGCTAAATTTTTTTGTTTTAGGTAATTCTAGATTGGCATGCAGTTGCAAGAAATAATACAGAGAAATCCCATATACCCTTCTTTTTATTTCCCCTAATGGTAATATCTTGCATACTGTAGTATATCACAGGCAGAAAATTGACATTGATACGATACATTGACCTTATTGGCTCCTTCTTTTCCAACTCTCTACAGATCAACCAAATTATAGTTGAGGGACAGATATAGGCTGTCTTACTACTACTACCTGAAATCTCTGTGAAATTACAGTCTTGCTAGATTCAGAGGACCCGCCCATG
Source organism: Lipotes vexillifer (assembly GCF_000442215.2). Classification (NCBI taxonomy): domain Eukaryota; kingdom Metazoa; phylum Chordata; class Mammalia; order Artiodactyla; family Lipotidae; genus Lipotes; species Lipotes vexillifer. The sequence goes on from NW_006792756.1 coordinate 348,935, forward strand.
GCTCTGGGTCCTCATTGCTGAGCTAGAAAAGCTGTTTAGAACCTGGCTAGAAGATGGACCCCTCCTATCTCTCCCTTCCTGAATGCTTTTCTGGTCTTCCGGTCTGAATCCCACTCTCATCTTTCCTATTAGTGAGTGCCCAGCCCGGGCCGTGGCCTGACACCTGCCCCTTCTCTCCCCAGTGTGCATCTCCACATGCTGGCCTCCACTTCCACTGAAACTTGGTTGGCTCTGCGCGTGTCCTTCAGGCAGGCCTGTCCCTGCAGGCTCTGGCCTTGGACATGCCCTCTGGGCTCAGAGACATCTCAGATTTGCTTTCTTCAAATTCCTTCCTACTTCCTTCTCTCTCTTTCCCCACTGAAGGCAAGCACTTAAGGGTCGTGGATATCCAAAGTATTTATTTGTTTGTTCTGGAATTTTGAATCTCAAATATTTATTTAAATGAAATGAGAATAATTTGGGGATCACAACTATGGATTTGTTTTGCTTTTATAACGTCTGCCATAAAAAGTCAGTTTTCTACTGTAGATGGCTTTAAGACCCCCATGATATCGGGAAAAAAAGTGCCCATAAAGTCTTAGAATGTTGAGGGTAGTAATATGCTTCTAGATTACCTTCTATGTTATAAGGAAAAAGTCTTCACTGAGTGTTTGTTGATTGTTCTCATGGATCTAGGTGCATTTTCCAACCTAAGTGTGGGAGTGGTTCCCACACCACAATGTTGTCATTCCTGGTCATCATGATGGAAGGTGGGAAGAGGCATTACTGATGAAAAAGCAGTTTAATCAGAGACCTGAGATTTCTTAGTACCAAACCAAGGTCAGAATAAGGAGTTCAGCATTAGGAAGAATGTACCAGGGAGGAAAAGAGGGGGCAGAGCCTAGTCACCAGCACACGGTGACCATGATGACCCACGATAGGTCGAGGTCTAGAGACAGCTGCCTTCTCCCCATTACTTTATCTCTGATGTTGTGTGTGAACAGTACTTGGAGGCAGAAGCTGTGAAGCTTAGTTTGAAGCTCCTCAGACGACGATGACCATTCTCACCCAGCACAGCTAGTGATTCGGAAGTTTGTGTCTCTCATGGCGAAGAAGCAGCGGAAGGAGATGAGGACAGAGACACAGCAGATTCAATAACCCTGAAGTTGAATTTTCCTGGAGTGAACGACTTCATTTCTGGCCTCCCATCCTGTTGAGCTAATGGATCCCTGGGCTTGTGTCTTCCTGGCCAAGCAAGAGAAAGCAATTATAGAAGGAGAAATGAGCTACGTTGTCCCTGGGTCCTCCCTCCATCTCTGTCAACCAGACCAGAGTGGGCAAAGATATCCTCTCTGTTCTGTTTTGGACTACCCCTCACTCTCCAAGCCCTGTCTTCCATGTTGACTCTGAACTCTAAGTCTCCATGGGTCCTAACCAGTGCCGCCTACCTCTCTGCTGGCCCCCGTGGAAACAAGCTGTGAATCCACCCTTGAGCATGCTCATTAGTCATCCCCTTCCTGCCGCTGGTCCTTCTCTCTCCTCACACATCTCCCACTGAGTCCTGCGAGGCCCACAGTCCCCTTCCTAGATGGCATGTTCTCCAGTGAATACCTGCAGCTCTGCTTTTTGTTACTTAAGCCAAAAATAGTATAAGGTTTACCAAAGCTCTCGCCACGACCCCAGGCATTTCCTCTCCCCTCACCCAGACACACGACTCTCCAGCAGAGAGCACACAGCAAAGGCTGGTCCTGGTGTTCCTGCTACTGCTGTGGGTGACACTGCAAGTGACAAAGACATTGGACTTCAGTTTTCACATCTGAAAATAGAAGTGTGTGGTAGGGATTGTTACTCTCTCTATTTTGTAAGTGAAGAAACTGAGGCTAACAGAAGTGTAGGAAACTTCCCCATCATCCTACAGCTGGTAAGTGCCATGGCAGGTCTGCATCTAGAGGGGAGGACTTGATATTGATGGGATTTCAAGTACCCAGCACAGACCACACAAGGGGAGAGAAGTGGACTTCCCTGGGCTTTAAAATAAATCACTTAAATCCCTGGGGATCCTTTTAATAGCTATCAGTGCCCAGGGTTCTGATTTAGTCTAGGGTAGATCTGAGTATCAATCATGTTTAAAAGCATCCAAGGTGATGCAGAGCCATGACTGCAATTCACTTCTCTACATCAGTGGTTCTTCAATGAAGCATCTATCAGAATTGCATGCAGGGCTTGGTAACATACTCTCACTGGGCTCCACCCCTAGAGTTTCTGTATTCTGCACATCTTTGGTGGGCCTGAGAATTTGCATTTCTAACAAGTTTCCAGTGATGCTGTGCACATCAAAGTTGGGGACAACAACTCCGCACACACCTAGATTCAAGATTGGGGTGGAGGTGGACCTTAGCCTTTATTACATAGATACCAGGCAGAATGATTATGTTATATGACTTAGCCAACAAATGACACTTAATCTTCCCAGAAACATTTTGATTTAGGTTGTATTATTCCTATTTAATATATGGAGGAAACCAAACCTCAGAGAGATTAAATCCGTGCTTCTCAAACTGGGATCTGAGGAGATGTAGCAGGAATTATGAAAACCGCACAATGGATATAGCACATAATTTCTTGGACCATGAATTTCATTGACATCAGCTAAACTCTTTGCTGAACAGACTTGAACAGTTTGAGGGGGAAATGTCTCTGTTACCTGTGCATTGATTATCTTTTTTTTTTTTTTTTTTTTTTTTTTTGATTTGGGTCTTCGTTGCTACACCTGGGCTTTCTCTAGTTGCGGCGAGCGGGGGCTACTCTTCATTGCGGTGCATGGGCTTCTCATTGCAGTGGCTTCTCTTGTTTGGAGCATGGGCTCTAGGCACGCAGGCTTCAGTAGTTGTGGCTCACGGGCTCAGTAGTTGTGGCTCGCGGGCTTAGTTGCTCCGCGGCATGTGGGATCTTCCCGGACCAGGGCTCGAACCCGTGTCCTCTGCATTGGCAGGCAGATACTTAACCACTGTGCCACCAGGGAAGTCCCTGCATTATCTTAACTCTGATGTATATTCTAGGCCAACAAGGAGCAGTAGAGAGTCAAGTCATGGCTGTAAATTCTTCCCCCTCTCCTTCATCCTTGACATGAAGAGGCAAATGGGTATTAAAATGAGGTTTGGGAGTTATTGCTATTACCCTGTACACATGGTCATGTCTCAAAGGAACCTTGAGCCCTTGCTTTACTGCATCTGTGATTGACTTTTATAATGGAGAAGATGGAGTTTCCTTCATTGTAATGTGTCTAGTACCATTTTTATTAGTCATTAGTTCTGTTATGAGGACATTTCTTAAATAAGCTCTTACCTCATTCCAGTTATTATGTCTGAGCGTTTTTTGGTCATTTTGATAAAAAGTCCATTTTTATGTGGTCTCCAGTTTGACCTTCCATAGCAAAGTCTGAGTAAATGCGTTCATTATACAGTCATCTCTCACAGGTTTCCCCATGGACAAGCAGTATTTCATCATTTTGGAGTCAAGAGCTCCTTTACGAATCTGATGAACATATAGACTCAGTATAGAACAGGACACACACACACACACACACACACACACACACACACACACACACACACACACACACACAC
>NW_006792756.1:352549-357397 GCF_000442215.2 Lipotes vexillifer
ACACACACACACACACACACACACACACACACACACACACACACACACACACACACAGAGGCCTTGCTTTTCAGAGCATTCACCAACCACTGAAGCCCATCCTTGGATCCTAGCCATGGGTCCCAGATTAATAACTTCTGCCCAACTCTGAAAGCTTCTCCATGGCAAGGTTTGTGACTTGTCTGAACTGGAGTCTAGCACACTGGCTAGCTAGGAGGGCACTCAGTCAATGTCAGAGAATAAATGATTTCTACAAGACTGAGGGAGTAGGAAATGTGTTTGAGCACTTGTAGTTATTGTGACATAGGTGTTGTGTTTGTAACAGCATGTCAGGACATTACAGGTGTGACAGGATACCCCGGGACCTCTGTTGGCTGCCCAGCAGGAGTACTGAATCCAGTACTTTGAATCCAGCGTTAGCACAATCAATGTCCTCTGCTCTATCCCTGAGCTGGTTTCCATAGTAAACCTGTCGCAGACAGGAAAGGCTCTCACTGTGGGTATGGCAGGCTGGATGTTTTTGGAGGGTGAAGCAGGGATAGTAGTTTCCATGTCATGATGTCTGCAATTTACTTCAAAATACTTTAGACTGGTGTGATTTTATGTATGTGCTAACTAGTTTAAATTTCAACTTAAGGGATGATCAGACTCCCTAATTGAAAATCCCCCTTCCAGGGGTGGACAGTCACACTCCAGGACCAGCTTCAGCAAGCATTTCAGCCAGCCACCTGAGGTTTTGAGAATGTCCGACATTGCTTTTATTTGTGAAATTAGTGAATTGCTAATTAGCTTGATATATGTTAGAAGTGGTCTTATTGGTGAGGTTCAAGGTATTATGTATTTGATATATATGAATTAGTTTTAGATAGATAGATAGAGAATAGATATGTACATAGATTAGATATACATAGATAGACAGACAGACAGATAGTAGATAGACAGGCAGATAGATTCACCACTGAGGCATAAACAGGCATGAAGGCCCATAGCTCTCTCCTTTAGGGGTGGCACCTGAGTCTCGACTCCTATAAGTCCTTTTGCCCAGGCCTTGTTACAAAGAGTAATAGTTGCTTGCTGCCTCTTAAAAGGCATGCTGCTTCTGGGATGTTTGATGCCTGCTTCTAGAAAATCTTTCATGACAGGAGTGAGACAAGCATTAAAGGATAGCGCTCTGGCACTTCCTTGAACTTGCACAACAGGTTCTAAGGACCATTTTTATGCCTACTGGCTGAGACATGTTTATTTAGTAAATGCTTACATTTGTAGAGGAACGTCTGATCTGAAGTTTAAGGTCAGGCTTCTTCGGTAGATGTCATCATCTCCCAAAAAGAACCTCAGTGTTTTATGGCACCAGATTGGCTGAGGACAGTTCACGGCCCTTCGGTTCTATGGCGGATTTGCTTTCGAGAGAGATTCCATGTTTTAACTTGTGCTGTGGTAATAACCCAGACAAAACGCAGTGGCTGCACTAAGCAACATTCATTTCTCATTCATGGCTCTTTGGGTCAGCCATGGCTCTGCCGGGTCCTTGTCAGGCTGGGCTACGCTGGACTCCAGGCAGCCAGCTTGGCTGAGTCTGCTTCTGCCATCTTATTCCAGAGCCCAGACTCGAGTAGCAGCCCTGCTTGCCATTCAGGGGCATGCTGTTCTCATGGGAGAGGCAGGAACACAACAGGGGCAGGAGGAAACTGCTCTGCTTGAAACTGGCACAGGGTGACTACTGCCCATGCCTCACTGGTCAAAGCCGGTTCCATGGCAAATCTCAAAGTCAGTGGTGGTAGGAGGTGGTTTTTACTTCTCTCTCAACAGGAGTGAGAGAAAAAGGAGAATTGTGAACAGGTGGTACAGTCTGTTGCCCTCCAAGTTAAATGATAAGGCTTTCAGCATCCCCTTAGTCACCAGTGGGAGGTCTATTCCAGTCAGTTCTTTAAACATTACCAAGTTAGTTTTAATTGCCGTACACTTGCAGGATGGGAGTGAGTCAGAAATGTGGAAGCCATAGACCTTGGCCGTGAGGAGCTTTAAGTCTCAGGAGAAATTATATCTGTCTCACAGAGCATATAGGTCTACCATGGGGCAACACTCACGTGGGGTTGAAAAAATACACATATGTATGATCAGGCCACCCATGATGGCTGTTCTCTTGCTGCTTGACCAGATCCTGCTTCATCTACACCCAACTCACATGGCTGACCTTCCCTCATAATCATAGAGCCTAATCAGTAAGTGCCCAGGTACTTGCCCCCAGCCCCAGCTAGTGATTGTTCTAATCTCTAGATCAGAACGACTCCACTGTGACAGTTTATTAAAGGCGTGAATTCTCCCTATAATTGGTAACTTCCCTCTCCCCATTGCCACCCCTCACCCCCGCCCCCCGTAGTGAAGGCTGCCACCATGTCCTGCCCACCTTCTGCTGCACACGGTGGGGTGTTGCTCCAGGACCTTCCTTCAGATAGGTAAGCCCCCCCCCCCCATCCATTAAACCATTCATGTCTCTGTTGCTGACTCTGGGCTCTTTCCTGGGTCTCGTGGCTGGGCAGGTACAGGGTTTGCAAGCCTGCAGAGTGCAGCCCAACAAGCACTACACACAAAAATAACACCAAATGTGTGCCATCCACAAATCCATTGTAAAAGTAGTAATCATAGGCCCAGCATCCCGTTTCAGCAGCAGCCGTGCTCCACACCGCCAGGAGACCAAGGGTTCTACCACTTCCCTCTTTGTGTTCACCTCCAACCAGATCCTCTTCCCCCACTCAGCAGTGGGAAGAAGAATGGAAAGTACACTAGGAGGCCAGGCCCAGGTCCTAGCTCCCCAGTGGGCTGTGCGACTCTAGGCAAACTACTTAAGTTTTCAGGGCCCTCAGATTTCTCACTTACAGCTTGGAGCCTGCAGACTAGCTCATGAAGTCTGTGACCCCAAAAAGACAGGTATGCTCTGCCTTTGGATTCCCTTTGCCCCAGGTTCCTTCCCATTAGGGCATCCAAGAATTGTGAGGCTGTTCCCACCTATCCTAATGCTGGTTAGTCTTTTTTTTTTTTTTTTTTGCGGTACACGGGCCTCTCACCGTCGTGGCCTCTCCCGTTGCGGAGCACAGGCTCCGGACGCGCAGGCTCAGCGGCCGTGGCTCACGGGCCCAGCCGCTCCGCGGCACGCGGGATCCTCCCGGACCGGGGCACGAACCCGCGTCCCCTGCATCGGCAGGCGGACTCTCAACCACTGCGCCACCGGGGAAGCCCTGCTGGCTAGTCTTGATCCCCTCTACTCCTCTCCTCAGACACCAACCATAAATCAATCTCACTTGCATATGTTGTTAAAAACCAAAATTCAACTCAGTAAATTTTAAAGGTCTTATTGGCTTTCTTCAATGATTCATGAATTAGGCAGCATCCCATCTAGCAGATAGAAAGGACCTCTGAGGATCTGTACAAAATGGAAGGTTTTATAGGCAGAAGGGGGAGGGACAGGAAGTTACTAGCTAAGAGTGGATTGTTTGTCACCTTCCTTTGGGGGACAGCAGGGGTCTATCAGGCAGACAACCTCACTGGTGCTGACCAGGTAATTCCAGATTGACTGGTTTAAGATTCCATCCTGGGAGAGGCTAAAACTGTAATTAAGTTAGGTATTAACTCTTGGTTTGGTGACTTGGGTTTCACACAAGTGTCCCCATCTTGGGCCAATTGGCTCTTTTTAACAGTGTATACAGTATATTTGTTTTTATTTATAGTCCAACGCTAGACTTTCTTCTCTTCACCATTAGATGATTTGAAGTTTAAGAAAATGTTGCATTTTAGTTGTAACGTTTTCTGTGTTTTGCACTCTCAGGGATGACGTTTATTTGGTATCTTTGCTCAGACGGTCACAGCGTGATGTAGATTTCAAAAGCGCCTACTTGGGAACTTGAGGGACGCTCATTCGTGGCCCTGGACTCTGCTTGTTAAATGGACAGCCCAGTCACCTCTCTGTATGGAGGGGCACAGGAAAGGCGATTCGCTGTGTCTCAGCATCCTCACCCACCCAGCCCCAGCCCCAAGTCCCCAGTCCCAATGCCAGTCAGCCTTCCTCCCAGGATTGCTCAGTTGTTTTGACTGCTATGGTACGTGGATTATTCTTAAATGGAAGCCTGGGCAAATCTGGTTTGGACTGGAAACGACTCAGGCTTTAAAAGAAGCTAACAGGAGGGACTAAGTTTAGTTTGGTTTCTCTGTTTTCATGGTGTACCGACAAGCCCGAAGAGAAAACAGCATAGTTATCCTGAGAGCAAACACTTGTGTTTCTAAAAAACTTGAAAACTGATACTGATCAGCACCTGAACAATAGACTCTCCTTCCTTGCAAGTTAAGGCAAAATTCCTGGAGCCCTTATTTCATCTTTCATACCTGGCAGATAAGCATTCCTTATCTCAGGACTCCGGCTTCTGGGCTTTTCAGATGCTCTTGTGTGAGTTCACTTCTTTGGCAAAACAGACATGGCTAGAGACTCAAGTATGAACCTGGAGCCCAGAGCTGCCCCATTTCCCATTTGAGGGAGAGCGTGTTGTCTGTGTTCTTCCTGTTGGGTCTGAGACATGGGAAAGCTCAAAAGAGTCAGAAAGGTTAGATTCATGTTAAAAACATTGCTAGAGTCTGCTGCCTCCCCCCACCCCCAGTGGGAGACAGAAGAGTTTGGGTTTGCCATCATGCAAATCCCCTGGAGGGCAGAGCCAGCTGGAGCTTGAGATGGACTTTGTTTCTTTGCTGGGAGGTTAAGGAGCTCCATGGTGGCCTGGGTGATGTCTCTTGAGTGCAACAATGTACTCCCTGTCTGCCCACGTCTGTGAGTTTACTCAGCAGAAAGCTGTATCTGCATTC
>NW_006792756.1:357475-370178 GCF_000442215.2 Lipotes vexillifer
CCTGCCACAAAGAGATTCCCAACTTTGATCTTTTATTAACCTAATTAATCATTAAACTTATTTCCTCATTGAACTCTTTTCTGTAACTAACTGGTTTTCAGTTTCTGTCTCTCCTCTCTCCCTTCCATTTTTATTAAGAGGTTTCTGTTTTTGTTTAAAACACAAATTGGTGCCATACCAAGAGGGCATGAGGCAGGCCCAGCCTTGAGAAAAACTGTGCAATGAGAGGTTTCATTCCGAAGGCCTTGCGCCTCCTTTCCTTTCCTTCCGGTTATATTTTGTGTGCCTTCTCACCTACAGGGGTCCAGGGCCTTCATGCTGAATCTAGTTCTCCAAAGCAGCCATTTCCCCCACTACCCCATTTCTGCATATCTTTTCTCACATATTGCCTTTCTCCGAAGTCACTACCAAAGACTCATCAAATTGATTCTATCTTCTACCCAAGACTCATCAAAATGATTGCAAATCAGCTTAGTTTAGTGAAGGGAAATTGTCTTCATTCATCTGGGAGATAAGAGAATAACAATCTATATCAATACTCAGGTAAGACTGCCCAAAATCCCCTCTTCCCTCAACAGTTCAGTACTGCTTCTAATTTGAGAGGCTGCTGTTGATTTATTGATGACATGTGTGATTAAATAAAATCCCAACATAATGGAAAAAGATACTAGGCTGGAGCTTCATAGAGGGTGATTTTTAAAAGCAGTGGATCTTCAAAGTAGGGATTTTATAGACCTGTAAATTACTCCCCTAAAGTTTGGATACTGTCAAATGATGGCCTATGTGTTCTGTTTTGCCAAGAAAGCACATCTTATGAAAACGATTGCCATTAATTAATTCATTAATTCAACAAATATGTATTGAGCATCTACTATATTGGGTTCCTTTGTAGTTACTGGAGATACAGTGGTAAAGAAAGGAGATAAGCTATACCTTTTAGAGGTTATACCTCTAAATATTGCTGCTGTCTAAAAGGGGTGACAGCAACAATATAGGAATATCTGATAGAGGTGGTTGCTAGGAAGGAAATGAAGCAAGGGATGAAATCAGGTGGGACCAAGAGAGAATTGGTGATTCTTATGGGGAGGCTAAAGATCTGCATGATAAAGAAGACAACAAAGATACTAATATAATAAGGAGCCAGGCCTTCCAAGATCTGGGGGAGGAACAAACCAGGCAAAGAGAATGGCAAGTGCAAAGGCCCTGAGGTAGGAATGAGCTTGGCATGACTGAGAAACATGGAGGTCAGTAGAGGTGGAGTAAAACAAAGAGATTGAAAGGAGGTGAGGTCAGAAACGTAGTGAGGTGGGGGGGGTCAGGTTGTATCTGGCCTTGGAGTTCCTGCTAGAGCATTTGATTCTAGTTCTAACTGAAGTGGGAAGCTGAGGACAGGGGGTGATCTCCCAGATGATCTCATTTGCATAATCTGATCATTTAAATGCTGGTGGAGAATTGACAGAAAAGGCACAAGTTGAAAGTCTTGTAATCTAGGAGTAAAAAAAATGATAGCTGAAGAGAGGAAGGCAGGAGGGTTGTCTGCTATTAACATTATTTAATAAAAGAAAGGATATATGAACATCCCAAAAGTCAAGAGAAAAGGACAGTTATTTGCAAGAAAGAACAAGTAACAAATGTCCCCTGACATGATACAAACAGAGGGGTAGTATTTCTGCTTTTAAAATGAGAACTATAGCAAAGTTTTACTTTATAATATTGCTTTGCATGTTATTGTGCTTTTGATACACGTTGCTCAATCTGAGGCTCTATTGCAACAGTTCAATAGGATAGGGAGGTCAAATGTCCATTGTCTTCCCAGTCACAATGTAGTTTTGTTACTGAACCAAACTTTGGTGTACTTGCCTGTGTACAGTAAAGCCAATCTACTGACACTGGGCTGTGGTGAAGGACAGTGCAGCGTTTATTGCAGGGCACCCAGCAAGGAGTCCAGGCAGCTAGTGTTCAAAAGACCCAAACTCCCCAAAGGTTTTCAGGGAAAGGTTTTTAAAGATGGGGTGAGGGAGGGAGGTTGTGGGGTGTGTGATGAGCTCGTGGACATTCTTCTGGTTGGTTGGTGGTGAGGTAAGTGGGAGTCAACCTCATCAGCCTTCTGGTTCCAGTAGGTCTGGGGTCTGCGTGCTTGTGGGCCGCATACAGTTAACTTCTACCTGCTGGGGGTTTTAGTGTCTGCAAAATGGCTCAAAGGACGTGGCTCAGATTATTACCTGTAGCCCTTGAGGAGGAACTAAAGGCCCTCGACTTTGTTTAAAAGCTAAATTATTATTATTTTGTCCTGCTTGATGTTTTCCTTTCTTTCTGCATTTTCTCACTTCTCTGATTAAATTTATTCTTTGGAGCTCGGGGAAGGCCTAGGAGGCTAATTTTTTCTACAGCAGAGGCAGGTGGAGGACATGGGGGTGGGGGACTGTCCTGGGAAGGCCCCATAGGGTCCTGCTTGGTTACACTTTCAGTGAAGTTTGTTGACAGAACTGGAAGCTAAGCTCTTCATTCATTCAGTTCAGAATACTCAGGGGACGGGGAGGGAAGCTGAGGCACAAGAGCTGTGGTACCTGGGCCTCCAGGATAAAGCAGGCTGCGATCTGCATGGGTGTGCAGAGAAAGCCTGGTGGCCCTGGGGTTGAGGCCCTGCACAGGGAAGTCAACAGGCACAGAACTGATTGGGGAAAAGTCGCCTCTACAAATACCTCCTGGCCTGGCTGCAGGTCAGCTGTGGGAGCCCTAAGACTGAACACATTGGTTAAGTACTTTCATTTTCTTCATCCTCTGCAAGGTGAGACAAAGATGGACTGAAATGACATGGGTCCCCTTTGTTACATTTTACTCAAAAGGGAATTGGGGGCTGGTAGAGGTGAGGCAGCCGAGTACTTGTAGCATCGTAGAGATGTGCCCGGAGGGGCATGTTCTATAGAACAGCATTTCGCAAAGGAGGTGGCAGGAAGGGCCACAGAGACAAAAGTAGTTTGCATCATCCACTGTTAAAGCTAATGTCAACCTCGAGTTATTAGAATTATATCAATAGATGGACTTTCCTGAAAACCAAATACATTTCACATGGATGTGAAATATAGTCGTTTTGAACCAAGAGTCTTGTGTTAGCTGCTAGACGTTCAGATTTTTTAAAACTCAATAAAACATTGGTGGCTAGACTAAATACTGTGAGTAATGCATACAAGAGGTAAGTTACAACACCACGTGGTCGTACGTATCCACCAAAGGCCATTTACTTTACTCTTATAAGGTGCTGGCTAAAGTAAATTTAATTAAATCAATTTCTGTATTTTTTAATACTGTGGAAATACCAATTGTCACTAAATAATCAGTGATGCATGGCACTTTAATTATCCGTTAGTCACTTCCTTTATGAAATGAATGCCTCAATCTTCATGAATTTAGTTTTACGTTATTTGTTTTAGAAATAATATTGCAGACCCACTTTATTAGTCATGACCTAGGACTTTCTTAGCTGTCTGAAGCATAATCAACAAATCACACTGCAACGTGGTTTCTGTGGTATGATTTCTTCTTTTCAAAGCTATTCAAAGATCAGTGGTGTGCCACTTTGGGTTTGGAAATCTTTCTCTGTTGGCACATAAAACTTAACTTTGGTCAGTTATTTCCATAACTAAAATAATCTTTCTGTTCCTCAAAACTCACTGGACATTCTTAGGGAAATGTGGCCAGGTGAGTCAATAAAGATGTATTGCCGCCAAGGGGCTTTGTCTTATATTTTACGTTGCTATAAAGTTTTTGTCGTGGGTGACTTCAGTTCTTCTCTTACCTTGCAACTGGCTTAACTTTATGACCTAAAGGGAAATAAGTTTTCTCTATCAGTTACCAAATCCGGCATCCCAAACCAAGTCCCCCCTTCGCATCTAAGCTCCTTTCTTATCTCCTCCCCACCTCTGGATGACCAGTCACTGGGAGTCTCATTCTCATGAAGAATTTCTAGGTGGATCTGCCTTTTGTATCATCAGAAGGCTGACTGCATACAGTGCCGGTCTGACAAAATTGCAAGTGGAGCTGCTCTTCTTTAGTGCTGGAGGCCTGCTAAACACCCAGGGGTTCTGCCTATCCATCCATCAAAAATAACTTTCTGGAATGAATCCTAAATAAAATGTGCATAGATTGTTAATCTGAAAGACACAAAACTTTAAAGCATCCCTGATGCAGCTATACAGACTACACTGGTGGCTGATAGGATGGCTCCCCCTCGAAGGGCATAAAGGATTTCACAGTCTCATTCCTTGAGCTGACTCTTAAGAGGTCATGGAAGGCAGGTTTGGAAACCACAAGTAGATTAGACGAGTGTGGTTGATTCAAGAGAAGAGTGCAGGAAGAGAGAAACTTGGAGAGGTGGGTAAGAGCCAGTCCTTCCTTGCCATGCTAAGGAGTTTAATAAAACAATATGACTCAGGTAATGCACTGAAGCTAAGGTATCTCCTAAAACTGGGCATTGTATTCTGAACTTAGTTAATTTAGAAATTAGCCAATGTATTTACATACCTATCCCAATAGTAGGGTAAATGTGCCTTGATCGAGGGATATGATCTTTCTGTGCCTTGCACAGTGCCTGACACATACCAGGAATTCAATAGGTCTTCTGCAATTGAACTGTCCCTTAATTCTGATACGAAAAGCATGGATGTCATTATGTGTTCAGCTTTTTGCTGGCATCATTCAGTGCTTACCTTGCAGAATATATCTTGTAGTATATTAAGTTGCATAGTATATAGAGTCGTGATTTTTCCTCACGGGTTATAGATTTTATTCAATTGTTGTGGTAACCAGCAAGATTAAACCATAAAGTACATACTTGTTTAAACACTCTTGCCATTCAAAACTGTTTTGTGATTTTTTGAAAAATAAAGAGCATTTAGAGATAAACTTTACCTTGGCTTCTAATTTTATTATTAATGCTTTATTACCATATACTTATTTTTAATCATTTTAGAGCTTATAGTAGTAAAAAATCAGCATTTTATGTACGTCACGGCTTTAATGAAAGCAAATAAAAAATAAATGGATATCATTTAATCACGGTGACAAATTACCATCAACTTGGTGGCTTAAAACAACAGAAAATGTTCTCTCATTCCTCTGGAAGCCTGACATTCAAAATCAAGTCGAGCTGTGCTCCCTCTGAAGGCTCTAAGGGAGAGCCTGCCTTGTCTGTTCCGGCTTCTGGTGGCTCCAGTCACTGCCTGGCTTGTGGCTTCATTACTCCAGTCTCTGCTTCCATCTTCACGTGGTCATCTTCCTTCTTTTTTTCTCTATCTGTCCTCTTAGTGTCTCTTCTAAAGACACTTGCACTTGGATGTAAGGCCCACTAGATGATGCAAAATGATCTCAGCTGGAAATCCTTAGCTTAACTACATCTTCAAAGACCTTTTCCGCAATAAGATCACATTCCAGGGTTTAGAGAATGGGTATATCTTTTAGGGAGACCACAATTCAACCTACTATACTCTTGACTGATACCATTAAGCTTCAGGTGTTTCTCCCCTGACAACTAGAAACTGGATTTTGAGAGATTGAAAATTGCAATCTTCATTAATATCAAACTATTTTATGTGTGAATCTGTGAAAGAAAAGGATGAATAAGGTCAAGATGGAAAAAAATGTGTGTGGAGGGTAAGGGGTAGAGGGCAGATAAGATACTTAGAACTCAAATTAATTTAAAAATATTTAAGAATACTGGGTAAGGAAGATTGAGATTAAAAATGGAAAAACTTTTATTTGCCAAAAATATGTTTTTGCAGACATATAGTATTACAGACCTGCTTTATATATTTATGTAGCAATTTAATAGGAGCCAAAAATGTGGTCAATATCAATGGAACTTTTCTGTTTTAACTTGGCACCGCTTTACGTGTAAACTGACCGGTTTTCACAGTTACTTAAGCATATTTAAATTGGGAGAACTACTGGGACCCCTAAATCTCCCCTTTTTTCCATTAATTTTGATACACAAAAGTCTATCTGTACTGTGCTATGTGGTCAGAAATGGAACCCACACCAGTTATTTGGAAATGTGATGAATGAATCAAATTAGTCCTCCTGCATATATTTCTAAATATTATTGAAGGTTTCACACTGTCTCTTCTAATAATCTGCAAAAAGTGTTCTTATTGAAGGGGATTTCTCCTCAGTGGAAACATTAGGGAGAAAAAATAAAACCTCATATAAAATGCTGGAAAAAAAAATCTGAAGTGGGCTTCTCCACATTTCAATTCTTGCCTATCAGTAGGGACAGAATCTTAAGAAAGCTCTTCTCTCCGTGCTGCTACTGCCCCTCCCCTACCAGCTCTGTAAAGATAGCTGGTCTTTTAAATCTTCGGGTCAATGCGTCATTCTTTATCTGTGACGCATTCTGGCTGCAGAGAGCTCCCTAACCTGATTCCCTCTTTCTCCCCTACAGACACTTCCCCTTGAGCTGCCCCAACTCCTTTATAGCCCCTTACTTTTTCTCCTCCTCTACGTGGCACTTGCGCAACTTTTGTTGCAAAACTGTGACTGTAACGAGGAGAAACTTACTGAGGCTCAAATAAAGAGTGAAGGTGTTTTACTGCAAGATTCCAGGGCTCGCTTCTGAAAGGAAGCACACCTGGCTGGAACTGAACCTGGGATCCAGGAAGCCCTCAGCGGGCTGAGAAGCGGTCTCTTTGGTCATACTGCTCTGGTTTTCTGTGTGTTTCTTTATCTCTACTTGGCTCTTTTCTCAAATTTTTCTTTTTCTTCTCCCTTACACTTTGAAAAGTGGCCTCTGCAGGGGAATCTTGGTTTATGTGACATTTGACACCACTGTCTGTGACGCCAATTCCCAGCCCAATTCCATGTAATAAACTTTCACCCACTTTCTCATGCTCTTTGCTTCCTGAAGCTTTTGATTGACTGACTTGGAGTCACTTGTTCAAAACTTGTCCAATCACATCCACGCAATGGGCCCTAGCCCTCTCTCCATTCTGCTTTCCACATACCTCCATCCATTGGGTTTTGCTCCCAATCACCCCATACACTTTTCTCCAAGGACATCAATATTGATGTATCAGACACTTTTGCCCCCTGAAAATTTATCATTGCTGTTTTTCCTACCCTCCAACTAGAAAACTCATTTGTTTAAAATGGAAATGTTTTCTTTTACTCCTTTTGCTCATTACGTTGAAAAAATATAGTTCCGAGTGATTCCGTTGACTGACCTTATTGGTCTGATAGCTATTTTGTATGGAGAAAATTTGGATAATTCAATAAAAAACTTTCCTTTGGATGTATTAAAATGTACCAAGTCGAGGTCTTTATCACATATCAGCATGCCCAGTTTCTACCAAATATTACCTTATTTCTGTTGCTTCCCATCTTGAGAGTTTCTCCTTGGTGAGTTTGTTTCTCATCAAGAAGAATCTGTGATGTGAGTGAAGAAAGCTAGGGTTGCCAAGTCCCTGGGGGTCAGATCTCTGCTCTCACGTAGGAACCAGAGGGTAGAACATTTGCCGGGAAGAAATTCATACTCTAGTATTTCCATCTCTTGGGTGAATAACACCAGGTACTGGCAGAATCACCACCCACCCAGGAGCCCTTCCTGAGTAAAATTTTTCTTCATGAGCTGATGCTGAGAAGGAGGCTGGCCCTGATATAGGACTTATCAGAAGATTCTCTGCAAATCAACTCCTCACATAGCTGATGCTAGAAATCACACAGAACTCTCTTCCTTTGGCTTAGCTCTCCTTGCCTGAGAATCTCCTGAGAGACTTACATGTAATCACCAGCAGCAAGGACAAGGGTGGCCCATGCATTGCCTTCATGAAAATTAGAAAAAGCATCCCTTCTCGTGTAGATTAGAAAATTGTTCTAACACGCAGATTTATACTAGAACAAGGCCTTGTAAACATTTGCCTGAGAATTGTCATAATAACTATAAAAATGTACAGTGGTTATGTTGAGCCGCTCTTGTCTACGACCTGCCCGATGCTACCCAGCAACTCAGAGTACTTTATTGCTTAATCCCCAACAATACATCTGTGTTTTTTTCTGCAAGCAAATTTTGAGAATAAGGCTAGAAGAGGCCACAAAAATACTCTCAGTAGGCAGTGGACATCAAGGTTAGTGAGAAAGAGCAGACTGGGAAACAAATGTACTCTTCATAGTTGCACTAAATTCCCATTGAATTACATAGAGAAGGCAGTTAACAGAAAGGCGGTCTTTGGAAATATTTTCAGATATCATTGAATGCACCATTCTTCCATTCGAAGAGCTTGCAATCAAGTGATCAGATGGACTCAAATATGAAAAGCCAAGAAGGATCATTTGAGTTTGCTTTCTATAGAGTTGGGTAAATAGCCATAAATAAAAACCTTTTTTTATTACAAGGAGAAAGGGTGTTTAGAGTCTTAGAGGTAAGCCAAGATATTCAAGAGATTTTTTGGAATTATTTTTAAGAGGTTTCTTTTTTTGGATCAAGGGAAGAAGAGAAGTTTGATTTTGTTGTGTTACATTTGTTCTATTAGAAGAGTTGGGCTGACTTGACATGGCTTATTCTAGCTGAGTGTAAATAGTTATTAGTGACCTGTAATGCGCAAGATTCTTTCATTACTTCTTTTTTTTTTTTTTTTTTTTTGGGGTACGCGGGCCTCTCACTGTTGTTGCCTCTCCCGTTGCGGAGCACAGGCTCCGGACACGCAGGCTCAGCGGCCATGGCTCACGGGCCCAGCCGCTCCGCGGCATGTGGGATCTTCCCGGACCGGGGCACGAACCCATGTCCCCTGCATCGGCAGGCAGACTCTCAACCACTGCACCACCAGGGAAGCCCTCATTACTTCTTTATAGACGTTGCCTTCCCTACCTAGGCTTCACACCATTCTTGCATGATAGGGATGTTATCCCTATGTCACATAGTAGGGAAGCTCAGAGCAATGGCAGAGCTGAATTTCAATCTAAGTCCATTGAACTCGTGCCTTTCCCATTATAATTGCTGCTCCATAGACTCAGCTGAATAATAATAATGGTAAAGGTATTATCATATGTAATGGATTGAAATGTATTGCCTAACAATTCATATTATTTAAAAGAATTTCTATTTATTTCTATCATTAATTGAAGTTCTAACTCCCAGTACTTCAGAGTGTGACCTTGTGTGGAGACAAGATCTTTACACAGGTAATCAATTTAAAATGAGCTCATCGGGATGGACCCTGATCCAGTATGAGTGGTGTCCTCATGAAAAGGAGAAATTTGCACAGACACACACAAGGAGGATGCCATGTGAAAATCAAGGCAGAAATGGGGTGATGTCAGCAAACCACCAGAAACTAGGACCAAGGCCTGGAACACATTCTCCCTCACAGCCCTCAGAAGGAACCAACGCTGCCAACACCTTTGATCTCAGACTTCTAGACTCCAGAACTGGAAGAAAATAAATGTCTGTCATTTCAGCCACTAGTTTGCGATACTTTACTACTGACACTCTAGCAAACTAATACACTGTATGTCTTAACTCAGATTGCCAGAAGCCAAGGGTAATACCCTGAATCTCATTTTGGTTGCCTTCCTATGGTGTGAGAAGCTTGTAGGAATGGACCACTGTGGGTTCTGAGAGAGGAAAGGACCAGCGTAGGATTAGTGATTCTTTTTTGGTGAGAACCAGCTGGAGTCAGCTTGGCTGGGAGAGCTGAGGTGGCATAAATAGGAGCCCCTGCAAATTGAAAAAGCCCTGGCAAACATGTTCATTTAGCTGGAGTTTTGCCTTATGCTTCCCAATGTTGTTTCTACCTTTTATGGGAATGGGCAAAATTCATTAAACTTCATGAACCTTGATTAAATTCCAAGCAGAATTTTTATGACACCCCCCAGCTTGCCAACGCTGCTGGCCATGGTCCTTGGATTTTACATGTCTTGGCGTTTCAATGATTCCTCCGTGATATTCTCACGGGCAATGGATAGGAAAGTTGAAAGAAAAAGAACACGTGAGAGAGAGGGGGAGATGGAGAGACTTGTAAAAATGGGGTGCTGGGGGAAATTTATCTCTGTTATGTATGCAACAGTCTGGGTCTTGAGGAAAATCGAAGGTGTTTGGAGTAAAATAGTATAATTTTCCATTTATACACACAGCTTAAATAATTATTAGAAGTGCAGTCTCCCTCCTGCTTGTGAACCACAAGGCCAAGTGCTAACTAATACCAACGTGAAAGTTTTACTTGGTCTTATCTGTTCTGACCCAAACAAACCTTGGGTATATTGTTTTCAAGGAAATCTTCAGCCCCAGCCATTATGTATGAACAAAAGAGTCTTCCTCGTTAATGTTGAAGAGTGTTTCTGTGAACAGAAGTCTATGGAGGAGGTTGAGTTAGTTACATAATCCTTCCAGCTCACCCATCTCTCACAGGTGGACAACCCCATGGGAATAGAAACTGGCAAGTGAGGCAGGGATGCCCCTCACACGCCCCAGCCTGGGTTCCCTCATCAACCCTTTATTTAGAAAGCTTTAATGTGAACTATTTGTTTCTTAAGTAAGAAATGCTTTTCCTATCTGGGCTAATGTGTTACATAAGTTATGAAACTGGTTTCTCATAGATGATGAGAATAGTAATAGCAATAGTAGCTGACATGTAGTGAGCATTTTATATTGGTAGACGTATTGCTAAGTATTTTATTTACCTCATTTAATAATTCAAGGGAAATAGAAGGAATAATCACCTGTGCTATTTCAAGACCAGGTAAATAAATTTGCCTTTTGATTTTTCTGTCCACTGAAATCAGCCAGAGCCTGGGTTAGGCATTTTCACACATGATTTAAAGCTTTGATCCCATCTCCCTGGGTCTATCTTTGAGGCCAAGGAGTCATAGTTTCTTTGGTCTGCTTCCTCCTCATGCCTCCCTGGTGACTCCTTTGATGAACTGAGTTGCATTTCCCCTTATATGATCTAATTGTGTAAGATGGGTTTTGAGGGTCCTCCTCCAAAATGGCACCTGGGATTTCTGTGAAGCAGATCACTACTTATTCACTGGATTCATTTGCAAGTTCAGGATAATCGTTTCCAAAGCCCATACTGGAGGGTTCTAATGTCTCTTGTTCCTTTTGCTTTACAAAACCTTTTTGGAATGAACACTGTAGTAATTCTGACTTTAGTCTTTAAATCATTACAGTGTGTATGTGTTCTTGCTGGTTTCCAAGTCTTTTGGCCTGCAGCTCCCTCAGCCTACGGCCTCCACTCCACACCCACCTCTTTCATCTGACTATTGCATATCCATTTTTAGCTCTTGTCTTGGATGGCCCATCTCCTCAGAGAGCTTTCCTGGACCCCAATGTCTGAGTTTGGGGCCCTTGCTAGATGTTTCCATGCATTTGGCCTACCATAGCCCTAGGTCACCATTTTGTAATTGTGCATTTACTGTCTGAACATCTGTGACAAACAAAGGCAAGGTCTAGGTTTAGTTCACTGGTGCTTAAGACAGTATCTGACTTCTAAAAGTCAAGCCAGAATATTTTTGAAAGAGTGAATGAAGAATGCATGTCTCTTTCCTCCCTTTTACCAAATTGTGTGATTGCTTATGTGAATCACCCATTATACAGAAAGCATCTCAGAAAAGACGGTAGAGTGCTCTTTCTAACGCGTCTTTGTGTGCTGAGTGCCCAGTACGAGGCCAGGTCACAAATAGGTGCCGAATGAAGGAATAAGCAAATGGGGACCAAGATCCCTAATAAGAATCTCTTATATCATCTTTCATCATGTTTCTTGGCAGTCAGAACTCAGAAAGAAGGAGAAGCTCTGATATTTGATTTGCTTCTTGATTTCTCCTACCATTAATGACCTTTAGACAAAGCATAACAATCTTCCTTCCTAATATTTCTAGCACCAAGGTTATTGATAGTCCTTTGTTTTGCCTCATAGGTAGGAAGATGACTTAGAAAAGAGCCCCATGGTGGCAAAGACGAGTGAAGTTATTTATTAATTTCTATTTGTTTTGGAGGCTGGGTTACCCAGAATTCCTGAAACAAGTTTTAGACCTAATATTTTTATAAATATCAAAACCTGCTGGCTCTATATCAGTCTGTAACGCTGCACTAACTCAGCGTGAAAGATGAATATAATTTATGTGTGGTTATAAACAGCAGCCATTCCCTGGATATTCCAGATCCATTTTATAGAGTTGAAACATGCTTGGTTTTTGTTTATAATTAAAACTGCAAGGATTTTTTATTAACTGTTGCTCATAGTTCAGTGGTTCTCTGAATATTTCTAGGGCCTCTGGTGATGACTGCTAGGCAGGTGCAGATGAATGTGAAATAATGTGCATATATAAGCACATTTTTGATAACTGAAAGCTTTCATGTGCTCAACTAAAGTTCAAACAACTTGGAACGAAGAGGCGGAACCAACAACTTTTCCAAACACTGCTGGATGTAGGATTTTGACAAGGTCAAACTGAGTTTATTATTCAATGGTTCAGTGGTTTCCACTCGAATCTCTAATAAAATAAGCATCATGTATAATTCCTCCTTTGGAAAGTCTGTTCCACTCCTGCACATTTTTGGTGTAACATCCAAAAGTCAAGTTTCCAAAAAGAGTTGGTTGATTTGAATGTGGGACAGGAAGGTCAGTCAATAGCTCTTGACTGAGCAGACTGGCCTCCTTATTTGTCTGATTCTATAACTGGGTTTCTGTAATGAGATGTTTCAAGTCTGCTTCCTGCT
>NW_006792756.1:370638-375963 GCF_000442215.2 Lipotes vexillifer
TGCTGAGAACTTTTCCTGAAAAACGATCAAATTATGGAAAGCTACAAGGTCAGTTTTAGGCTCTGTTGCTTTCTAAGAATGTCATTTTACATCAGTCTTACTAATATACATGATCCCCCTATATTCTTGGAGCTAGATTCTCCCAGTGTTGAATTAAATTGTCTTATACATATACTGAGTGTAATGGATCTTTAGGGTACACGTTAAGACTTTGGGAGAAAAAAAACTATTTCTGGACTTTGATAGATGAACATAAAAGCTAAAATAAATGTATTAGATGTTACATTTCTTAAGGGGAGGCAGCATTCATTCATTCCATAAGTAGCTACAGAGTACTTGAGATGATCCAGCCATTGTGCTAGATTTTGCAAATGTAAAGAAAAAAAAACAACAACAAAAATCAATACAGTCATAACAATAGAGTCATAGTCACTGTCTTTAGGAAGTTCACCAATCTAATGGGGAAGATAGAAACAAGGACAGCTAATTACAGTCTTTCTTTTAAACTGGTATAATACTTGAGATATGCGCTTAGTACATTGACAAATCAATTAATTACAGAGCGGGTGTATGGAGGGAGGGAGTTTTGCAGACAGAGATGCCTGAGCAAAGCCATGGTGGTAGGAGTGAGGAAGACCCTAGCCAGCAAAGGAAAGCTGCAAACCATTTTATGCTGTAGCCTTATCGTGGATTAGTAATACATTCCAGGTTAGACTGGAGAATTTGTTAGTTTCAGATCTTGGAGGGCATTGCATGCCTGGTTAAGGACCTGAAATTTTACTTCTGAGCAAAGGAAGAGCAGCGGCGTGAGTCACATTCCCCTTTAGGTGGTTTACCCTGGTGATTCTGCTGAAGATGGGATGGTAGCTAGCAAAATAAAGTTAGGGACATCCATCAGCAGCCTTAGTGAGAAATGATGAGGGCCTGATTCGGGGCACTGGGCACTGGCTGTGTGGAGGTTTTGGAGACAATGACAACAGATTTAGAGGATGAGGGGCTGGGAGTGCAGGAGAGAGGGATGAGAAGCAAGACTCCCAGGTTGCAGTTGGGTGGCCAGATGGATGATGGGGCTGCCAACTAAGAGGATGCCGAAGAAGTAGGTCCAGTGGGAAGCCAAAACATTTTTTTTTGACGCATTGAATTTGGCTTGTCCATGGGATCCGCCAAAGCAGATGTCCACTATGTAGTTAGATATACCGGTCTGAATATCAGGGTGGGTATCTGGACTGAATATTTGGACTTGGGGGCTCTCAGGAAGTAGACGGTAATTGGTACTCTGATGGGGACAGAGAGCTCTCTGGAGGGAGGTGGGAGAGTACAGGTGAGAAGAACAGGGAGGCTGAGGACAGAAATACACAGAGCATCAACATACAGGAAGGATATTCTCTACATATCTAGGCAGGCTCAGGGCCCAGCACAGGTGCATATAAAAATTTAATAAATAAAATGCCTAGATTATCCATAGATAAATTCTGAATGAGTGAATGAAAGTTGAGTTACAATTAGGTAAAGAAGCTTTAAAGTAGTGGTTCTCTCCCCTAGGTATACAATAGAATCACTGAAGAGCCTTTCAAAATGATCAGTAAGGAAGCCCCGCTCCCCAGAGGTGACTTCATTGTCCCGGGCTGGGGCTGGGACAGAGGCACAGGCTCCTTGTGTAGATTTCTAAGTCTCCAAGTAATTCCAGTGTGAAGCCAAGGGGAAGAACTACTGCTCTAGAGGAAACAAGAATCAGCTGGGGGGCAGGGGATAAGGAGGCGGTAAAGCCTGGATGGGGGGGATGAGAAACAAGCCAAGAAAGAAACAAGAAATGTAGTTTTAGGAAACAGGGGAAATTAAGGTTAGAAAGAGAATATTCCAGAAGAAACTAGGCAAAGATCTTTTCCTAAGAAAGAACTGGCTGAAAGAATTGGGTTAAAAAGGAGAACGAGTCTGGAAATAGGTGCACGTCCCTCCAGGCATCGGCCATGTGTGTGTAATTCTGCATTCTCTCCGGCAGGCACATAATAGGTACATTAAACCAGAAAATCAAGGAGTTAGTCATCACTGACTGGTACCTAGAACATTCCCAGGGGCTAAAATAGTCTGCACTTGTAAAATAGTTGCCACTGGAAGCAGTCTTCTCCCTCCTGGGGCCTGAAGGGTTCCAAGCACGGACTTGCCCCGTGAGGTATAGGTATGTGTACCCAGGTATTGATACCAGTGGGCCTGGTTGCCAGGAATTGCCCAGTTTTACTGATAGACAGATAACACCATGGGAAAGTTACCTCCCATTCTTAGTGTGGGTAGTTGGGGTAAAGTGGAAGGCAGCTTCGGTGCTGAGGATATGATCAAGGTGCTTCAAGTATTCTCCAAATAGCAGAACTGGTCTAATCAAGCTATGACTTAGGTGGCCTGGAAGCCATACTGTTGGCTCAAAGCCTTCCGAAGGTTAAGTTCAGTTCGGGATTCTATTGTTGGAAGAACAAACCACTAGATGTTCATTCTAAAGAAGCAAAGTCATTTTGTATGGAGAGAATGTAGTTTGTTGCTCAACACTGGAGTTCTCTGGCAAATGAAAACAGAGAGAGAGGGGAAGAATGAGTAAGGGCAGGAGAGCGAGGGTGCTGGGGAAGGGAGAGAGCCTGCACCCACGAGGATGTCTGAGCCAGCATGGGGCCATACATTCTAACTGCTGTAACTTGCTTGAAAACACCGTGGTCCAGTTGGTGTATCTCAGAAACATGTGGATCATTCAGTATAATTAATTATCAGCTTTGGATGTTAGAAACTGCTTCTGGACTATGATACAGAGCAGGAGAACCTTGTGTTCCCTGTTGCCTTCCATGATGAGTCTCTAATAAACACAAGCGTGTTAGGAACTGCCCTCTGGTAGGTTCTGTTGCTGCCACTGGTCAGGTTTTTCATTGTCCCATACCTGGGACTGACTTGGGTGCCTATGTACTTGGCGGCTCCGCCTCAATTTATGAGGCTGACACCTGGGTGGGAGACTCAGTCTGAGATGACAAGAAATAAGACGTCATGATAGTCACATCCGAACCCAACTTATGGCTTGGCTTGGATATTCGGATGCACATGGCTCCCAAGAACAGGACATTTTGCAGAAATATGCCGGTGAGCTTTATGGGTGACTGATACAGCTGAGGAGCTACTTTCCCTTAGAAATCCTAGAATGCACCCCTCTCACATGTACCTGGAAGCTGCAAATGATTATTGTACAAGTTGCTTCATAAGCAGTGGCATAAACTTCAACACAAAGCCTTCATTTTTCCTTTCTTCCCCCCTCCCACCTTTCTTCCCTTTGCCCTCCTTCCCTTCCTTCCTTTCTTCTCTCTCATCCTCCTTCCCTCCCTCTCTCCCTCCCTCCCTCCTTTCCTTCTATCCTTCCTTTCCTGTTTACTGGGTGTCTACCCTATGTTAGCTTTGTGTTAGGCACTGAGGATAAAATGGTGGGCTATCAAGGACACAGGCTCGTTCCCATGGAGTTTGCAGACTAGTGAGAACAGGGTGTTGACTGAGGAGACAGACATTAATCAAATAATGTCCTAATGAATGTATAATTATAAAGTCATGCAAGTCCTCCTAAGGAAACGCATACTTACCCACGAGAGTGTATTACAGAGCATTGACCCACACTGGTGAATCTGAAGAGGCTTCTTGGAGGAAGTGGGTTTGAAGCTGAGATGTGATGCGTGGAAAAAGATCCACGAAGAGGAGGTAGCATGTGTAAAGGACCTGTGGTACAAGGAATCATGAGGAACCAGGGAACTGAGAGAGAAGCAGTGTGCTGGCAGAGAGTTAGGGGAGAATTAACGGGTGAGGCAGGAGAGATGGGGATGGGGTCAGATCATGTAAGGACTTGAGGGTATGTGAAAGTATTGAACGGTTTTAAGTGGAGGTGAGTGACGTAGAATTTTTATTTGAAAAAAAATTACCACTGTGTGGTGGACACATGTGGGCGAGGAACAAAATAAATGTGAGAAGACTGGTGAATAAGTTATTGTAGAAGTCTAGGTGAGAGAGGACTGTGTGTATGACTGTGGTAGTAATGGCGAAGATATAGAGATGTGGGTAATTCCCAAGATACCTAGGGATGCAATGTATGGTGATGTTGATTTGATTTGAGATTGAGGAAGAGGGAGGGATACCCCTTAGTCTTCAGTCCTGCAAAACTAAAAGAGGAGGACCAGGGTTGCTATACTTTGGCATAAAAAATTGGGTGTACAGTGCAAACCGTGAGTTAATTTTGAATGTCTTAAGTTTGAGTATTCTGGGGGAGACCTAAGAACATATGTTCAGCAAGTACAGCCTCAAAGCTGACCTGTGAAATTGCTTCCTGATACCCTTACATACAAGGCTGCTAGAAGTAGCTGTGCATCACCCCGTGGAGGAACTTTCCGTTTCGTTGCTTATCTTTACTCCACCTGATGGCTGACTACACAGCCTTACCAAGAAGCCTCGTCCACTATTACGTGAGTTTCATTTACCCCTAGAGCTACGGGATGATGTGGTTCTCTGTCTCCAAACCCACGTGCATATCCATACCCAGTTTATCCTACCAGTGGCTGCTGTGGTTTTAGGAGCCATTTGGTACAGCAGGAGAAATCCTGCTTAGATAGAATCGATTCCCAGTTGGGCTCAGCCGTAACTAGCTATGTGACTTGGCCATTGAGATTTCTCTAGATCAATATTTCCCCCTTTGTGAGAGAAGCAGTTGAGCTAGATTGTCTGTAAGAGTCCTTCGGGCTCTGAAATCTCATTGATTCTAATTTCTAATCTCAATCTGTACTAACTGAGTTGCTAGGGGAATGGAGATAAATATGTTTCTAGACATAGGGAGTAATCTTTGGCCATTTCAGAATCTCTCATGTTTGGTTTGGCCAGTGTGGAGCCTTAAATTACTCATCTTTCATTTATCATCCCTTAATCAGGTTACTTATCATTTCTAGCAACCTTTAAATAGGGCTAGAGAAACATTTATCTTAAATGCTAACTTTGATTCATGGGCCATGGTTACCTGCAGTTCTCTTTTGAAGATTTGGGTGCAGCCTCTTGGCTGGAAGGAGAAAGTGTCATGATTGATTGGAGATGTCTGTCATTGGTATGGTATTGTTGCATCTTAAATGTCATGCCTTGCCATCCCAGTTCTGAGATCTGGAGCCCGTGTAAAATTGCCCTGCCAATGCATGAGCACTATCTGGTGGATAAAAGAAGTAATTGCAGGATTATGCTTTCCCAAACTTGTTCTGGAGCTGAAATGTTCCACTATCCTCTATTGTTCTGTTGTGTTGAGTTCTAACGTCATTTCCAACAGTTTGGTGGGAT
>NW_006792756.1:375973-443882 GCF_000442215.2 Lipotes vexillifer
GGCGGGCGGCACGGTGACTATATGTCTAGTTCACTTTGCTTACTGGTTAGCACAGTTTAGCACTTCCTGAAGAAAATAGAAAATGTTTACTTTTCTGTTTCCAAAAGGAAAATCTAAGGAAATAATTCTTTCTTTCTTTGTAGGTTGAAAATCACGTAAGATCTCAGGATTAGTCTTCCAAATTAGTGCCTCTCAACTTTCATATGCATACGTTATCAGTTAAAATCTAGATTCCTAGAGTCTAAACCCAGAGATTCTGATTCAGTAGGTCTGGGTGGGGCCTTTGATTCTGGCAAGCCGCTTGTCTGGGACCACACACAGAGGAGCAAGTGTTTCAACAGCACTAATAATTGTATATAAACAAAGATGCAGGCAGGTAACTTAGAAGAGCTGAATTGTTGGTAGTGAGCCCATCCCCTAAAACCTCTTAGTTTTGACAAATAACATTGCTCCCTAAATTCTTGATATGAATAAATGTTTATATGATTTGTTTCTTTTTCCTAAGAGTAAAACAAAGGAAAAAAACTACTAGTCAGTTGAGGTCTTTGATTATTGTATTCCAGACAAAGTTTGATCAAGGGCCTAGAAAACTCAGTAGTGCCACAAAATGTGGTTACTTACTTGTAACTTTCTTTTTTAAATTGTAATTGTTTCATTTAACTGCAAAAATGACCCTTGCTCACTGTAAGAAGTTCAGAGAGTGCAGAAAGGCATAAAATAGAAAGTGAAGACATATACTCTCCCAAACCCTACCCCTCAGATTGAAGAGTTTGGTGTGAACTTTTAGACTTTTCCTGTGCTTGTGTAAATCTTGTCTGTCTGTGTATTCATGTAACTATACAAATAAATAATTTAGAGGGAAAAACAAATCAGTGTCTTTTTTCCTTTCTAAAAGGGGGATTCCTTTTTAGGTCCCACAGGATGAGATTCAAAGGGGCCAAAAGTAGATTTTCTCTCTCCTTTTCTCTCTCTCATGTTCTGCACTTTGCTTTTTTGACACTTAAAATGTAATTTTTTAAACATCTTTCCAAATAACTGCACATGCTTATTTGCCTCCCGATGTTTTCCTTGTGTTAGTCTGTTTCTCTTCATCTGACTATAAATCCCAATTTTTATTCTTTTATATCTCACACAATACCTTACATGAGATCCCTGGTAAATACATGACTGATGCATTTTACTGCACTTTGAAGTGTTCTGACATCAGAGTGGATCACCCTCTCACATCTGGGATGTAATATTAATAAAGCTTATTCATTGGTTCCAAAAGAATTTCTTGAGCCCCTACTATGTGCCAGATGTTAAGTATCAAACTGTGCCAGACACTGGGGGTACATATGTGAATAAATGAGAAGGTGATGGCTCCTGCGCACATCAAGCTGACCAGTCAAGGAAAGATAAAGAGCCTAGGGTGTTTTGCTGTAGTTTTATTCTAGAACAATGAGACTTGGTATTTTGTGGGGTTTTAACAAGAACAAGAAAATGCTGGTAACTTTCCTCCTTTCATTTGACATAAAAGGATGAGACCATCACTAGTGCTGGGATTTCTTCTCCAGCTTTGGCCAGAATCCAGTTTGGTGAAATACATCTGGAGGTCAGATGCAGGGGGGGGTAGTCCAGAAAATAATTCTCTCTCTGTGAATGCATCGAAGGACATGCAAGGGCAAGACTAAGAAGATGTTATTTTGTACCGAGAGAGATACGCACATTGGGATTTACAGGAAAAGCGGTGAGCTTTATTAATTTATTGGTTAGGGCGCTGGAGTGTGAAATAATGCTTTTTGACCAATGCAAAGGTGGAATATGAATTCATGCTACCAAGTCAACTAATATTGTATGTAAACCCTATTTTGCATTAGGCACCACTGGCATGTTGTATAAATAGAGTCCTTTCGTTGTACAAAAACTACTATTATTGACGAGGCAGCTCTTAATAGCATGGTTATGTTATCTGGATATTGAGAGCACCAGGATTTGTTCTTCTGTGGCATAAGTTACTTTATTATTAGGATTTCTTAGAAAGCTCGTTGATTGAAATAATTAAAAACAAATTGCTCATGTCCACGTTGGTAGGATAAGCTCCTTAGCAAATCACCACTTCACAGTCATTCCAGGTTGGGCTTCTGGAAAAAGACCCTTACACACTTTTATCAGGAAGCATGAAGACTGTATATAGGTTTTAAATTTAATACTTGATAATCTTCTGCCAACAGTTGAGCAACACTTAATGAGCTTAGGCTCTCTGCAATTAAGGTGCTCTGAATCGGGGTGAGAGGGCATGGAGGGAGGTTTTGTTCATTTCAATTAACTTCCTAGGTGGCACACGCTGCTTTCCCTCTGATACCCTTTCTGGCTGTGGGCTGCTCGCTATGCTGGGACAAGGAAGCCTAGGAAGGAAGGTCGGACAGGTTAATTATACCTGCCGCTTACCTGTCGCTTAACAGTTGCACCCCCTGCGCCTGTGATTGCAGGAAAGTCAGTCCTTTCTCTCTGACTACTGTCAGATGGATGCAAAAAAAAAATGGCAGAACTGGATGCAAAATAAAAGGTAGATCGGAGTTAAGAAGTTGGATTCAGATTCTCCAAACTGGTTAGTCTGTGAAAACTTGAGAGTTTATTTAAGAACTCAGATTATTTTGTGTCTGTAATTTATCTAACAAGTAGGAAAAAACAAACAAAAAAACCTCTCTGAGAGTATCATTTTAGTGTTAGCACTAGATGTTTTTTTCAATCCACTGACATGCCTTATCTCCATGGTTAAGTTCAGACTTTTCCAAACTTTAGTCATTTGGGTATAATCTTCAGGGTTTTCCATATCCTAGGAAGACCTGTGCTATCATTTACTTATAATTTTTCGTTGTGTCCACTCTTTTTTTTAACTTAGCATAACCATAAGAATATTGATGAGATCATGAGGTTAGCTTTATTATAAAATAATTATACATGTTTAGCTTTATTTTTTAGTTTCTTTTAATATATACTCAAGTAAACACATGGCTCTGAAGATATAAGTGTATTTTTCTGTGAGCTGCCTATAATCATTCTCCGAAACCCCAGTGGTGCACATAACACACCTTGGGAAACCTTACTTCTGTCCCAGCTTGTCCTCCGTGATTGCTGATGCTGACGGAACTTGTGAAAGCAGCCCCACGCAGCTGCTAGCTGCCCAGGTCAGAGCTTTGGCTTGATTCCTGACATCAAGGCCAGTTGGGGGCTTGCACCTGGGCTGGCTCCATCACAGGTCCAGCCTGGCCCTCACCTCCCTGTTCCCCGTACCCTGCCTTCAGGCTTTTTGTAGATCATTTGCCCTCACACGTCATGTGCTCTTTAGAACCTTAAGCCTGCTGCCCTTACTCTCAACCTCAGGCAGCTTTGCACACAGTAGGTGGTCTGTGAATTAGTTCCAGGTAACTCAGGGGAGCGCTGGATGCCTAGCCAGGCAGAAATCGAAAGTACTACTTAAACCCATTTTCTAAACTTCCCTTTGCTCTACCTCAAGGTTCTTTATGTGAAATGCTTTCCTTGAGTGTTTTTCCCTTCATTTTCCTCCCAGTTTTGATCCAGGCGAGGGGTGGTATGGGGAGTAATGTATTTTTTCCTACTTGCTTAGTGAATTTTAAATAGTGTAGTGTGGCAAAATTCTTTGCTGCTGCATTCACCAGGAATTTTATAATGTTATAACATTTTTGCTGTGCTTACTGAAGATGGTATGCTTCTCAGAACCAACAATACACTTAATAATTTGAAACGGCGAATCCCAAATAATTTATATTTGGCTTTGGAAATTATAGTAATGTGGGGTTTTGTGACAGGCTTTCTATTTTGGTTATGTATGATTTTGGCAGTGTTCAGCTCAAATAAGGGATAATAGAGAAGTGTGTGTTTCCAGTGGATGGTTGTAGGTAAATGAGAAAGCCCAGCGTATATGAACAAATATTTTTTTTAGCATCTTTATCGGAGTATAATTGCTTGACAATGGTGTGTTAGTTTCTGCTTTATAACAAAGTGAATCAGCTATACATATACATATATCCCCATATCTCCTCCCTCTTGGGTCTCCCTCCCACCCTCCGTATCCCACCCCTCTAGGTTGTCACAAAGCACTGAGCTGATCTCCCTGTGCTATGCGGCTGCTTCCCACTAGCTATCTATTTTACACTTGGCAGTGTATGTATGTCCATGCCACTCTCTCACTTCGTCCCAGCTTACCCTTCCCCCTGCCCAGGTACTCAAGTCCATTCTCTACGTCTGCATCTTTATTCCTGTCCTGCCCCTAGGTTCTTCAGAACCTTTTTTTTTAGATTCCATATATATGTGTTAGCATACAGTGTTTGTTTTCCTCTAACTGACTTACTTCACTCTGTATGACAGACTCTAGGTCCATCCACCTCACTACAAATAACTCAATTTCTTTCATTTTTATGGCTGAGTAATATTCCATTGTAGATATGTGCCACATCTTCTTTATCCATTCATCTGTCGATGGGCACTTAGGTCACTTCCATGTCCTGACTATTGTAAATAGAGCTGCCATGAACATTGTGGTACATGACTCTTTTTGAATTACAGTTTTCTCGGGGTATGTGCCCAGTAGCAGGATTACTGGGTCGTATGGTAGTTCTATTTCTAGTTTTTTAAGGAACCTCCATACTGTTCTCCATGGTGGCTGTATCAATTTACATTCCTACCAACAGTACTAGAGGGTTCCCTTTTATCCACACCCTCTCCAGCATTTCTTGTTTGTAGATTTTTTGCTGATGGCCATTCTGACTGGTGTGAGGTGATACCTCATTGTAGTTTTGATTTGCATTTCTCTAATGATCAGTGATGTTGAGCATCCTTTCATGTGTTTGTTGGCAGTCTGTATATCTTCTTTGGAGAAATGTCTGTTTAGGTCTTGTACCCATTTTTGGATTGGGCTGTTTGCTTTTTTGATATTGAGCTGCATGAGCTGCTTGTAAATTTTGGAGATTAATCCTTTGTCATTGCTTCATTTGCAAACATTTTCTCCCATCCTGAGGGTTTTCTTTCCGTCTCATTTATGTTTTCTTTTGCTGTGCAAAAGCTTTTAAGTTTGCTTATGTCCCATTTCTTTATTTTTGTTTTTATTTCCATTTCTCTAGGAGGTGCATCAAAAAGGATCTTGCTGTGATTTATGTCATAGAGTGTTCTGCCTATGTTTTCCTCTAAGACACTATAAGTGTCTGGCCTTACATTTAGGTCTTCAATCCATTTTGACTTTATTTTTGTTAATGGTGTTAGGGAGTGTTCTAATTTCATTCTTTTACATGTAGCTGTCCAGTTTTCCCAGCATCACTTATTGAAGAGTCTGTCTTTTCTCCATTGTATATTCTTGCCTCCTTTATCAAAAATAAGGTGACCATATGTACATGGATTTATCTCTGGGCTTTGTATCCTGTTCCATTAATCTATATTTTTGTTTTTGTGCCAGTACCATACTGTCATGATAACTGTAGCTTTATAGTGTTGTCTGAAATCAGGGAGGCTGATTCCTCCAGCTCCGTTTTTCTTTCTCAGGATTGCTTTGGCTATTTGGGGTCTTTTGTGTTCCATACAAATTGTGTAATTTTTTGTTCTACTTCTGTGAAAAATGACTTTGGTAGTTTGATAGGCATTGCATTGAATCTGTAGATTGCCTTGGGTAGTATAGTCATTTTCACAGTGTTGATTCTTCCAATCCAAGAACATGGTATATCTCTCCAGCTGTTTGTATCATCTTTAGTTTCTTTCATCAGTGTCTTATAGTTTTCTGCATACAGGTCTTTTGGCCCTTAGGTACGTTTATTCCTAGGTTTTTTATTCTTTTTGTTGCAGTGGTAAATGGGAGTGTTTCCTTAATTTCCCTTTCAGGTTTTTCATCATTAGTGTACAGGAAAGCAAGAGGTTTCTGTGCATTAATTTTGTATCCTGCTACTGCAACAAACTCATTGATGAGGTCTTAGTCATTTTCTGGTAGCATCTTCAGGATTCTCTATGTATACTATCATGTCATCTGCAAACAGTGACAGCTTTACTTCTTTTCCGATTTGGATTCCTTTTATTTCTTTTTCTTCTCTGATTGCTGTGGCTAAAACTTCCAAAACTATGTTGAATAATAGTGGTGAGAGTGGGCAACCTTGTCTTGTTCATGATCTTAGTGGAAATGGTTACAGTTTTTCTCCATTGAGAATGATGTCGGCTGTGGCTTTGTTATATATGGTGTTTATTATGTTGATGTAAGTTCCCTCTATGTCTACTTTCTGGAGGGCTTTTATCACAAATCGGTCTTGAATTTTATCAAAAGCTTTTTCTGCATCTATTGGCATGATCATATGGGGTTTTTTTCTTTCAATTTGTTAATATGTTGTATCACATTAATTGATTTGCATATATTGAAGAATCCTTGCATTCCTAGAATAAACCCCACTTGATCATGGTGTACGATCCTTTTAATGTGCTGTTGGATTCTGTTTGCTAGTATTTTCTTGAGGATTTTTGCATCTATGCTCATCAGTGCTATTGGCCTGTAGTTTTCTTTCTTTGTGGCATCTTTGTCTGGTTTTGGTATCAAGGTGACGGTGGCCTTGTAGAATGAGTTTGAGAGTGTTCCTCCCTCTGCTATATTTTGGAAGAGTTTGAGAAGGATAGGTGTTAGCTCTTCTCTAAATGTTTGTTAGAATTTGCCCATGAAGCCATCTGGTCCTGGGCTTTTGTTTGCTGGAAGATATTTAATGACACTCTCAATCTCAGTGCTTGTGATTTGTCTGTTTATATTTTCTATTTCTTCCTGGTTCAGTCTCAAAACGTTGTGGATTTCTAAGAATTTGTCCATTTCTTCCAGTTTGTCCATTTTATTGGCATATAGTTACTTGTAGTAACCTCTCATGATCCTTTGTATTTCTGCAGTGTCGGTCGTTACTTCTCCTTTTTCATTTCTAATTCTGTTGGTCTGAGTCCTCCCTTTTTTCCTTGATGAATCTGGCTAATGGTTTATCAATTTTGCTTATCTTCTCAAAGAATCAGTTTTTAATTTTATTGATCTTTCTAACATTTCCTTCATTTCTTTTTCATTTATTTCTGATCTGATCTCTATGATTTCTTTCCTTCTGCTAACTTTGGGATTTTTTTGTTCTTCTTTCTCTAATTGCTTTAGGTGTAAGATTAGGTTGTTTATTTGAGATGTTTCTTGTTTCTTGAGGTAGGATTGTATGGCTATAAACTTCCCTCTTTGTACTGCTTTTGCTGCATCCCATAGGTTTTGGGTCATTGTGTTTTCATTGTCATTTGTTTCTAGGTATTTTCTGATTTCCTCTTTGATTTCTTCAGTGATCTCTTGATTATTTAGTGCTGTATTGTTTAGCCTCCATGCGTTTGTATTTTTTACAGATTTTTTTCCTGTAATTTATATCTAGTCTCATAGCCTTGTGGTCGGAACAGATACTTGATATGATTTCAATTTTCTTAAATTTACCAAGGCTTGATTTGTGGCCCAAGATATGATCTGTCCTGGAGAATGTTCCATGACCACTTGAGAAGAATGTGTATTCAGTTGTTTTAGGATGGAATGTCCTATAAATATCAATTAAGTTCATCTTGTTTAACGTATGTCCATTGGTGAAAGTGGAGTGTTAAATTCCCCTACTATGATTGTGTTACTGTCGATTTCCCCTTTTATGACTGTTAGCATTTGCCTCGTATATTGAGGTGCTCCTCTGTTGGGTGCATAAATATTTACAATTGTTATATCTTCTTCTTGGATTGATCCCTTGATCATTATGTTGTGTCCTTCTTTGTCTCTTGTAACAGTCTTTATTTTAAAGTCTATTTTGTCTGATATGAGAATTGCTACTCCAGGTTTCTTTTGATTTCCATTTGCATGGAATATCTTTTTCCATCCCCTCACTTTCAGTCTGTATGTATCCCTCGGTCTGAAGTGGGCCTCTTATAGACAGCATATATATGGGTCTTGTATCCAGTCAGCCAGTCTATGTCTTTTGTTTGGAGCATTTACTCCATTTACATTTAAGGTAGTTATCAATGTGTATGTTCCTATTACCATTTTCTTAATTGATTAGGGTTTCTTATTATAGGTCTTTTCCTTCTTATGTGTTTCCTGCCTAGAGAAGTTCCTTTAGCATTTGTTGTAAAGCTGGTTTGGTGGTGCTGAATTCTCTTAGCTTTTGCTGCTCTGTAAAGGTTTTCATTTCTCTGTTGAATCTGAATGAGATCCTTGCTGGATAGAGTAATCTTGGTTGTAGGTTTTTCCCTTTCCCCCTTTAAATATGTCCTGCCACTCCCTTCTGGCTTGCAGAGTTTCTGCTGAAAGATCAGCTGTTAACCTTATGGGGATTCCCTTGTATGTTATTTGTTGTTTTTCCCTTGCTGCTTTTCATATTTTCTCTTTGTTTTTAATTTTTGATATTTTGATTAATATGTTTCTTGGTGTGTTTCTCCTTGGATTTTTGCTGTATGGGACTCTCTGCACTTCCTGGACTTGACTGACTATTTCCTTTCCTGTTTTAGGGAATTTTTCAAGTGTAATCTCGTCAAATATTTTCTCAGTCCCTTTCTTTTTATCTTCGTCTTCTGGGACCCTTATAATTTGAATGTTGGGCATTTAATGTTGTCCCAGAGGTCTCTGTGACTGTCCTCAATTCTTTTCCTTCTTTTTTCTTTATTCTGCTCTGCGGTAGTTACTTCCACTGTTTTATCTTCCAAGTCTCTTACCCGTTTTCTGCCTCAGTTATTCTGCTATTGATTCCTTCCAGGGAATTTTTGATTACATTTATTGTGTTGTTCATCACTGTTTGCTCTTTAGTTCTTCTAGGTCCTTTTTAAATGTTTCTTGTATTTTCTCCATCCTGTTTCCAAGATTTTGGATCATCTTTACTGTCATTACTCTGAATTCTTTTTCAGGTAGACTGCCTATTTCCTCTTCATTTGTTAGGTCTGGTGGGTTTTTACCTTGCTCCTTCATCTGCTGTGTGTTTTTCTGTCTTCTCATTTTGCTTAACTTACTGTGTTTGGGGTCTCCTTTTTGCAGGCTGCAGGTTTGTAGTTCCCGTTGTTTTTGGTGTCTTCCCCCAGTGGGTAAGGTTGGTTCAGTGGGTTTTGTAGGCTTCCTGGTGGAGGAGACTGGTGCCTTGTTCTGGTGGATGAGGCTGGATCTTATCTTTCTGGTGGTGTGTTTTCTGGGTATATGTGACCTTATTTTGATTTTAGGCAGTCTCTCTGCTAATGGGTGGGGTTGTGTTTCTGTCTTTATAGTTGTTTGGCATAGGGTGTCCAGCACTGTAGCTTGCTGGTCATTGAATGGAGCTGGGTCTTAGTGATGAGATGGAGATCTCTGGGATAGCTTTCACCATTTGATATTACATGGAGCCTGGTGGTCTCTGGTGGACCAATGTCCTGAACTTGGCTCTCCCACCTAAGAGGTTCAGGCCTGACACCTGGCCGGAGCACCAAGACCCTGTCAGCCACACGGCTGCCACATCTCAGGCAGGAGATAAAAGACTCTTCTTCTGTGAGAAACTGACCACAGTCCAGTACGGGTTAGCCACGGGGAAATGGGTCATTCAGTGACTCAAGCTCCTTCCATCTTGGACTCCACACTCATCTAAGTCCTTGGAATCCTCTCAGTTCAGCTATAAACTGCTGCTGCTCTCCCCCAGTGGTGGTACTGCCTCCAGTAATAAATTTTGATGTCTAAGAAAAAAAGGACAAGGCACGCACCTGTAGGATTTTTTTTTTAATTTCGTATTTCTATACACGTTTTAAAGGTTACTTTCCATTTACAGTTATTACAAAATATTGGCTATATTCCCCACATTGTACAATGCATCCCTTTAGCCTGTCTTACACCCGATAGTTTGTACCTGCCACTCCCCCACCCCTAAGTGCCCCCTCCCATTTAGGATTTTTTGTTTGTTAATTTCCCTGGTACATTTTGTTCTGGGAACTCCCAAACATTATATCTGATATCTCAGGCATTTCTTCACACACTGCTAGATGAACACAGTGCTCAGAATTGATTTCAGGCCTCTCTACAGAGCTGTGCATTGTGTGTGCTTGTCAAAAAAAAAAAAAAAATCCAAGTTCCCTACAGGAATCAGACATGTTAGCAGCAACATTGCCTTTATTTCACACGGGAATCCCCAGCAATATGTAGTGCTGCTACAGACCAACTCTTACAGTGATGCTATTCTGCCTTTTCTATTTGTTGGGAATGACAAGAGAAGAGATTGGAAAGCTGTGGAAGCCCTAAATGGTCTGGGCTTGGTTCTGTAGACAGTGGGCAGCCACTGGCAGTCTTGAAGCAGGAGAGTGTGGTGATGAAATCTGTGTCTTAGAACACTGTGGCTCAGTTTGGAGGGTTAAGAGAGAGGGGAGATGAAGCAGGCAGCCTGGTTAGGAAGTCTCTGCAAGGGTCTCAGTGAGGCTTGTTAAAGACAAATTTGGTGACAGTGGCCATGAGGGTGGAGACGAGGGGATATATTTCAAGTGTATTTAGAATGTAGACACAAGAGAACTTGGTGGCATAGGACTCTTGCAAATGGAGAAGAAGGGGGACTTGAGGGTGACTCCCAAATCCCTGGTCTTTGTGAGTGGGTGACTAGTGATGCACGTGTCACATGGTTTTAGTCAGGTGTGAACATCGTGAAATTCAGGTGTCAGTCACCATTTATCAGATTTTTTTTCCAATTTCTAATACCATTGCCTTTATAAATCAGTTATTATTATTATTAGATTTGAGTAGTCTGAATTTGGGATCTCAGCTGTCATGTGTTGAAGATAATTCATCATTTCTGTTACCTACCTCTTTTTAAATTTGTGCGTTCATCCATTCATTCATTCGTTGATCGGATGTTTGTTGGATATTTACTGATACTATATGCCAGACTTGTGCCGAGAGCAAAACTCTGGCAACTTCTGCTCGTTTCCATTGTACCTGTGTCTGATTCCATCACCCAACCCTTCTTGGTGGGAATCACCACACTTTCCCGAATACCTTGCCAGGCCTTTGGTCCTGGAGAGCCAGCTTCTCTGACTTAGACTTAAAGGCCGCCTTCTGAAGCCCTTTCTTTCCTGCGTGTGCTGGTCTTTCAGACATTAGGCCCATTTCCCTTTTTAGACTTCCTGTTTTCATTGTCATGACTACTCTTAAAAATATTGGCTTTCAGATCATTATCCATTTCTTTTTCATGTATTTAACTATACATCAAATTCAGTTCATCTGTTTCATTTCACAGTGCTGGCCCCCGCGGCCTACTTCTGCCTTCTTAAAACAATACCCACACCCTAGAAGAATACCAACATAA
This sequence comes from Lipotes vexillifer, assembly GCF_000442215.2. Taxonomy (NCBI): domain Eukaryota; kingdom Metazoa; phylum Chordata; class Mammalia; order Artiodactyla; family Lipotidae; genus Lipotes; species Lipotes vexillifer. The sequence goes on from NW_006792756.1 coordinate 387,292, forward strand.
TCTCATTTTGGAACATGAGAATTATGGTGGGTAAAGTCTAAAATGTCAAAGAGAGCATAAGATTATGGGAGCAGTGTGTTTCTGAATGAGTATCTACACTTCAAATGGTAGTGGAGGTTGGAATGGGGGATTTGCCACTTGAAAAGGGTTCCTCTTAGGGATTTGTCTCATTGCCAGGTAATTGCTGCTTCTCTCCATTGCCTTCAAATCTGTGGCAGTACAGCCACCACCCCCGCCCCATCCCTCCAATTGTAAGAAGGGCATAGGTATAAAAATTGGCTGAATTTATAAGTTTGGGGTTGCCCAACTTAGGGAGTTTGAAATCCCGTTGCTGGAGTGCCCTTTGCCTTTCGGGAGGGGTGTCTTCTATCCTTAATGGAATTTCAGGGTCCGTCTGGGAATTTGAGCAGGGAGAATACAATTCATTTGGCCTTAGGCAGAAAGTCTAATGAGTGTTTTCCTGAGGCTGATTACTTCTCCAGTGTGTGGCTCTTAGTGTAATGTACTTTGGCGATGCTTTGTTCCCTAAAGACCAGCAGCATAGAGAAGAGTAGGTTGCATGCTTATTTCGTGATTGGTTTGCCATCTGTGTGACCTGATGCTGGCTGGAGCTGGGATGGAGCTGGGTGGTGATGGTAGGAGAGGGGATGTGAAAGAAGAAGAGAAGAAAGAAAGACATTCTCAACCATTGGAAGGCAACAAGAGTGTGCTCAGTTAAGGAAGATTTGAGAGTGTGAAAAAACGAAGGCGAAAACTTTATCAAATTACAAGGGGCCTAAGAAGGATGAGTTGGTGAAAGAATTATAGGATCAACTCTAGAAGAAAGTGCAAATCTAGAAGAGAAGTGTATTGTTGAGAAGGAAACTTCTTCCTGAAGCAGATGGGGCAGTGTAGCTGGATCCAAGCCACAGAGACTTGTCCTCCCTATAGGTCTAAGGAGAAGAGGGAGCTGCCATCCTGGAGGGGCTCAAAGCATCGAAGGCAAAACTCCATGGGTCCTTCTTAGCAACAGCATGCACAGCTGGCTGGAGTACCCGAGGTAATTCATCAGCCTGGGAGTGTGTCATGCTCAGCCCTAAGGCAGTCATCAGTACTGTTTGAGGGAAGGATTTGCTAAAGGGAGGGGGATGACGCAAGAGAAAGGAAGAGTCATTATTAAGGGTGAAGTCTAGGAAGGAAAAATCCCCCTTTCTTGGAAAAGGGAATGAACAGTGATGTGCACCAGGGAATCTTCTCCCTGACCCCGCACTGGGTGCAGCTAGAGAAGGAGCAAAACCTCACATCTGCTTCAAAGGCAGATTTGCTTAATTCCAGGGTCTGTGGTCAGGATCATGTCTGTATTGCTTAGTCTCCTTGATGATGGAGAAGCGCGGGAATGAGAAGACCAAGGTTCCCAAAGAAAGGAACCAAGCCAGCCAGCAGTGTTGGGGAGCTGTACTTGCTGCTAACAAAGGCTCTAAATCACCTCCTCTGGGGTTGTGACTGGTGAGATAAGCTGCAGGATGATTGTCAGAAAGCTGTGTCAGCCCCTTGCATAAGCCAGACCTCGAGAGATGGGAGAGGCCAGCCATTCAGGTGCACGTGGGTTAGTCACCCTATGTGGCATCCAGAATTCTTTGCAGGGAAGATGAACCCAAAGAAATACTGGGCACTGACCCTGCCCTCAGGAATCCCACCTGGATTTTCACTTTCATGTAGGAAACTAAGGCCAAGTGAGTTGTAGTAATTTGTCTCAGTACATAATTTGGCAGGTCCAGGATCAGAGCACTTTCCTCTATAAGTCTCTTTCATGTTGTTTCTAGTGATGGCATCATGTTTACTAATCCCTGAGATCTCTACAGGAAGTGTGTGGAGGAATAAACTGTGTGTGAGTTGGTGGTATTATGAGGAAGAAGAGAGAGGCATACTTTATTCCACTGAAATACAAGAAATTTTGTTAATAAGTTTGAGTTTTGTTGTTTGGAAACAAAAAGTTGCTTAATTACTTTTTAAAAAATTTATTTGTTTTATTTATTTAATTTTGGCTGCATTGGGTCTTCGTTGCTGCGCACGGGCTTCCTCTAGCTGTGGCGAGTGGGGCTATTCTTTGTTCCGATGTGCAGGCTTCTCATTGCAGTGGCTTCTTTTGTTGCGGAGCACGGGCTCTAGGCACGCAGGCTTCAGTAGTTGTGGCACGTGGGCTCAGTAGTTGTGGCTCGCAGGCTCTAGAGCGCAGACTCAGTAGTTGTGGCGCACGAGCTTAGTTGCTCTGCGGCATGTGGGATCCTCCCGGACCAGGGCTCGTACCCCTGTCCCCTGCATTGGCAGGCAGATTCTTAACCACTGTGCCACCAGGGAAACCCTGCTTAATTACTTTTAACTATTACATTTTATTATTTACCTTTTTTATTTTCTAGAATCAGAATATTTGTTATGTTTGAAAAGAGGGAGCTATTTGATAAATAGGGTGCAACTTTTAGTGCTTATTTTTCTACAATGCAAATACAGTGGTTTTCCATACAGCCTTTGAACCTAAGTGTTATGTACCTCTCTCCTCATGCTGGTGCTTTCAAAGGGAATTTGTCTATGATATGTGTATGTATATAATCATCTATCTTTAGTCTTCCCTATGATTTAATTCCTTAACAGTAAGAGTGTGTTAATGGTATTTCCAAATATACAACTAAAGTTTGTGACTCCTAAAATAACTTTTTTGAAAGTTTAAAAAATATTTTTCTTCTGAGGAAGTGAAGAGATATACTGTGAAGTCCAGAGGAGTCTGGGAGAATCTGAAGGGGTCTTCTCTTTAAAATGTGTGTTCTCTCAGCCTGTCTTCACTCATCTTTCTCAGATAAAAAATCTTATTTTTCTTAGAAAGCAAATCTGGCTCACACAAGTTATGCCCAAGGCAAGGCCAGTCCCGCCCCAAATTATGACATCTGCTGGGTCAGGTGTCCATTCCCCTCCCTTGCCCATCTTTACATCAGCTGACCCTTGACCATGTCCCTTTATCCTACCTCTGGTGTCCTGCATCTGTATGTCCTTTCTGCCTTTTCATTCCACTTCCCGAGTAAGGACTAGATAAGTGCCTTTACACTAAGATTTAAGCATAAAAGCATAACAGAATACTAATAATATCTAACATTAGTGTCTACCACGTGCCAGGCCTTTTGACATATACACTAAATATGTACTTTATGATATGTACATTTCGTACATTATATCATTTCAACAATCTTACATTCTGGGTAGTGTTTTTATCATTCCCATTTTATAGAGGAGGAAATCAAGACTTGGAAAGATTACAAAACATAGCCAAAATCACATGAAGTCAGCAGAAGAATTAGGACTGGTACCCAAGGGAGTCTGATTCTAGAAACTTTCCTTTTATAGTATGCTTAAAGTATATTATAAATAAAAGATAAGTATTAAAAGAGTTCTGGGGAATGTAACGTATTTAAAGAGAGAGAATGTTAAGTTAGCTGAAAGAATATCTAATGTTGGCTGAAGGAATATCTAATGTTGGAGCTTTGAGCTGAAACCAATCTTACTAGAGACATCTCAGATGCCCATGCGGGTGTGGTGAGTTGGGGTGGGTGAGAAGGAAAGTTTTGAAATCATAACATGGCGGCTGCTCACTTTGCTAGCTTGTCACTTCCCTGAAACTGGGCTGTGAAAGCAAGCGCAGAGAGGGCTGTCTCCAGAGCTATCTTCATGGAGGAGTTGTTTAGACAGTGGCTTCTCTAAGGGACCAGGGACTGCTACCAAGGACTTGTAGCCTGGCTTGTGTCCATGTAGACTGGTTGAGGCATCAGACCCTGATCTGAGCTCATCACGTGCTTTGACTGCCTTCTGAGGCTTCTGGGGAAGTGTTTACATCATCAGAATCACCACCACCCAAACATCTGGGCACCAGTGAACTACAATTTTGTTGGTTTCCCTGAGCCCAAGTTGAATTCCACAAAGAGGATACAGGTATTGAGGGGAAGGATGCTACCCAGAAGGTGGTAGTAAGTGGTCAGAGATGAGGAAGTTCTGAATTCCATAGATTGCTTTTTAAAGGCTTAAAGAGAAGTGGGAAACTTGAGAGATGTTTGGAAGGAAGTGGCAATTGATCAATGATTTTATTCATCATGTAACAGGAAGTAGTCCGGGTTCCAAAATCTGTCCTGATTCACTTGGTCTGGAGCAGAGCCTAGGAATTTGTACTTATTTAAAGCACCCCAAGTTGATTTTGGTCAGTGAGTCTTCAACTGGTGCTGAAGCTGGTGACAAACATCAAAGATATTTCCAAGGGCATCAGCCTTTGAACCTGAGGAGAATGTTTGTTGTCACTGACATAAATGGCTGAGCCAGTGGACATGGGGAAAAGAAATATATGAGTTTGGGAACAAGCATGCAGTGGGGAGATCTTGGGAAAGCATCCTAGAGTCAGTAGGAAATAGGGAACAGATAATTTTCATTGCCTCTTCCATGATTAAAATCCCACATAGTTCCTTTAATCCTATGGGAAAAAAATCCCATTCTTAACCAGGCATTTGAAGGTGTCCAGGCATTCGCCTGGCCCATCGTATCCCCCTGTATTCCTGTAATGAAACGCTCATGGCAGAGACAGCAGTATCCTCCCTGACCCAAGCAGCCTCACATTTTCCCATCCCCACCATTTTGCTCATAATAGTTGACCCTTTTGATATTCCGTCTCCTCTGAACTGCCCATAGATAAATCCCACTCATCCTTCGAGGGCCAACTCAAATCTCAACACAAAGTTGTGTTGTTTGCCAGTGACAACACAACTCTCTTTCTTCTCTAGTTATGGTTCTTCAGGGTCTACTGACTCTCTTGGCCTTAAAATCATTATTTAACCTTGAATGTGTACTTTCATTTCTGACTAAACTATTATAAACACTGAGGATAGAGACCTTAGATTAATTCCACTCTTCATCCATTACAAAATCTAGTCTAATGGTAACTTTGTAAATATTTAAGGGCAGGATTGCACAGCCGCATTCATTGAAGCCCTGAAACTCAATGAATTTGTAAGAATGTGTAAAAGGAAATGAACAGGATCAGGACAGCAGTAAGTGACAGAAGGAAGCCCAACCAAGAAATGCTCAGGGCTTCCCTCATGGCGCACTGGTTGAGAGTCCGCCTGCCGATGCAGGGAACACGGGTTCGTGCCCCGGTCCGGGAAGATCCCACATGCCACGGGAGCAGCTGTGCCCGTGAGCCATGGCCGCTGAGCCTGCGCATCCGGAGCCTGTGCTGCACAACGGGAGAGGCCGCAGCAGTGAGAGGCCCGCGTACCGCCAAAAAAAAAAAAGAAATGCTCAGAGGTCTGGAGACAGAACCAGAAGAGGGCAGCACATCAGCAACCCAGGAAAGACAAACGTCTGGGGAGGCGAGATTGGCTCTCTGTCTTTATTGATTCAGAGGTTGAAGCAGATGTGCATGAGAACATATACTATTTTTATAGTAAAATAGAGGATGTAAAAACTTTACGTAGCAGATTGTGTATAAAAGAACTCACTCTTCCATTCAGATTTGAAAAAATATTTATTGAGTGCTTACTGGGTACCAGACACTAAGCATATTATCTCGTACTATTATAAACAGGGTTGTTCCTAACTTCATAGTGGACATCATTGCAGGCAAGCTCCGTGGCCCTTGGTGCCATTTGAAAACCATGAGTTATGTTATTTCATGTTGTATTAAGAAACACGTGGCTTTCGTTTTCAGGGACATCTAAGCGCAGACATCTGACTGTGCCTTTTCACCTGGGGATTTAACTACAAAACACAGGCTACCTTTTTTCCCGTCCTCCCATGTGCTTTGATTATACGCTTGAGTATTGAGATTCTTTTTAAAATGATGGCTTAAAAGAATCCTCATGGCAAGAAGTGAGAGTCTAATTTCTAATTCATGACTGATGGTATGTTGGACAAATATTTGTTAAGGCAAAACCAGCAAGTTGTCTCTTGTTTAAGCCCAGGGGTCTTAGCTGATTAGAGACAACCACTTCTGTTTTGAACCACACATAGATGTTTTCAGACCCTGCTTCTTGTTTCCTACCTGAGACTCTACTGAGAGGCAAAAGATTTATGTTTCCCCAGTCTCTTGCCTGAGAACCGTGGCTTCCCGCACTCTCTGTTTGGGTAGGAGGCATGTTATGAGATGAGACAAATTCACTTGAATGAATCTCATTTGTTACTTTCAGGTCAATAAGCATTTTAAGTATTCTGGGGCTGGCAACACTCTCTTTGTCATATCCCATAACGTCTAAACAGGGCTGTCCCTGGAGAGGCCTTAACCAAAAGAAATGTAATCCTTTAAATCTTACATAGAACATACTTGAGTTAAAACAAAAGTGGAGGATGAATCCATTTTGATGATCAGGCATTTTCTTATAAATGCTAAAAATACATTAGGCAAACTCTTAAAATCGACTTCGTTAACTTCTTGAAATTACATACACGTTAATAGGATTTTTATTATTAATTCTTCTAATTTGTTTATAGTAGGCTCTGAAAGGGGTCTTATTATTTTTTTTTGAGCCTAACTATGCATTGATGAGACTCATTAAGCATAATGGAATCTGGCAGTTTATCACCCAGATTAAAAGCCCTTTCCCTGTAACCTCCATTTACCCTTCATATTTAGAGGCACCTCCTTGGCATCAATCAAGGGCTTGGTGTAATTTCCCAGATTTCTCAGTAACAGAATCTCTGCGTAGCTAGGCATGTCCTTCCTGTCCTGCACTGCCCTTCCTCCCACCCACATTACATGAATACTCAATTCTTTTCAGTCAAGCAGAGTTGTAGAAAGTACACAGAGTTAAGTTGTTTGGGTAAATGCAATCTTGCCTTTTCTATCATTTCTTTCCCAAGGCTTTTCTGGTCATATTTCTTCACTTGAGCCTTGTTCTGCAGGGAACTATCAGAAATCAATGCCCTTTACAAATGCTAAATGTCTCTTTCTTGTTATGAATGGAACATTAGCCACCTAAGGTCTCCTGTCTTCCCCCATCGTGACTAATAGGATTGTAATTTCATCAAGGTCTCTGATGACATCAAAACCCCTACCAGTGAAACGTTAAGTGGATTTGGATGTCACCTGATCTCCGAGATGAAATTCAAAGCAATGTCTATTTAAAGATTCAGACAGTGAGGTCTCAGCTCAACTGGCCACTCTGACCCGATCGAGGTGTCCCTGATGGGGCAGCCTGGATGAAGATAATAAATCACTTCTTAAGAAACACTTTAAACAAAGTATAGGATACCGAAGCAGATACCAGGAAGACACAACGACTTGTATTTTAGTCCATCCTCTGCATTTATAATCTCCTTTTTCTCTTTTACAAATAAATCAAAAGAAAACATTCAAATGCTGTTTATGCCACATAAGATCCTGTTCCAACATACAAAGAAAGTGCTATTGATCAAGTGGTCATATTTTAAGGATTTTTCTGGTTTTTATTAATTGTTGTTTTCCTTTGGTATTGCCTTATTGGACTTCCATATTTTCAGCCTGGCCCCGCATTGGTGATAGCTGCATGAAATGAGAAGAGCATGGCTTAAGATTCAAAACAAAACAAAACTTGTATCGCAAATTGCAAGTTTGAACCTGACCTCTTGGCCTTAGCGCACAAATCTACAAAGCCAAATAGTTATAGTATATTTTAATGCACAGAAACACTTAATATTTCTTTACTCTTTGCTGTCCCATCTAAGAGAGTGAACCTCATCTTAACCATCTGTCTCTGTCAAGGGATCACTGTTTTCGGAGACATTCATTCAAAACCTTGGGATCTTTGGGACTCAACCTTTTACTCCCCCAGCCTCCCAATTCTGACCCCTTGTTGATTTCTGAGACTCGCCATCACTTCCTTAGTCCTGTACCTGGCCTCCTGGACTCCAGTCTCCCTCTGCCAGTCCGTCCTATATGCTGCTGGAAGACTCAGGTCAGTTAAATGGCTTTCGCCACATGGTTTTCTTCTTTATTTATTTATTTATTTATTTATTTATTTATTTATTTATATTTGGCTGCGTTGGGTCTTCGTTTCTGTGCGAGGGCTTTCTCTAGTTGTGGCGAGCGGGGGCCACTCTTCATCGCGGTGTGCGGGCCCCTCACTGTCGCAGCCTCTCTTGTTGCGGAGCACAGGCTCCAGACGCGCAGGCTCAGTAGTTGTGGCTCACAGGCCTAGTTGCTCCGCGGCATGTGGGATCTTCCCAGACCAGGGCTCGAACCCGTGTCCCCTGCATTGGCAGGCAGATTCTCAACCACTGCACTACCAGGGAAGCCCAACACATGGTTTTCTTGATGAAAGTTGTCCATGACTTCCCTTTCTTTCCACATCAAATCTAAACCACTCTTCCCTTGGCTTTCAAAGCCTTCCATGATCTGTCTCCACTCCACCTGTCCAGGCCTATTCTCTTTCCTCCCCAGCACATGCAGTCTTATTTCTACCATCAATCATCCGTCATGATGTCTGGTTATGTCTCTGTGGAAATGTCCTCCGTGATCTTAGCCTTTTCAAAGCATATCCATCTTTGACACATGAGGCCTTCTCTGGTACTTCTGTCTTATCTTCTCCTCTGTATTCATAGGGATTTGTGATACGTGTGGTATAATGTCATACTTTACTCTCTTTTATTTTGGATTTATATGTGCTCCATCACCCAGCACACACACACACACACACACACACACACACACACACACACACACACATTTCTTAAAGTATCTGTAGCAATTACTTAAGTAGATAGCATCTTGTAATATTTGAGCATTGTTTCCTACTTGTATTTCTTATCTCCTCTATCTAGTCATTAGCTCTTCCAAGACATGGACCATACGTCATGTTTCATTTTCAAATGTGGCATGGAAAAATAGAGAGGACACAGAGCTAGGAGTCAAAGGTCTTGAGTTCAAATATAATTTTGCTACAAGTTAACAATCACTTTGGTGGATTATTTGAATGCGGAGGGACTAAATGATATAGAAACTGTTAATAATTTCATTTTTCACCAAGGGTTAAGAGCTTTTTTCCCCCACAAAAATAATACTTTCTCATTGTAAAAAAAATTCAAATAATGGAGAATCGCTTAAAGAAGAAATTTTAAAAATCAGCTGAATTTGCACTCCCCTGAGATAGACACTATATTAACATTTAGGGTTTTTTTTAACGTATTTATTTTTATTTATCTATTTTTGGCTGCTTTGGGTCTTCGTTGCTGCGCATGCTCTTTCTCTAGTTGCGGCGAGCAGGGGCTACTCTTTGTTGCGGTGCACAGGTCTCTCATTGTGGTGGCTTTTCTTGCTGCAGAGCACGGGCTTTAGGCATGTGGGCTTCAGTAGCTGTGGCTTGCGGGTTCTAGGGCACAGGCTCAGTAGTTGTGGCACATGGGCTTAGTTGCTCCATGACATGTGGGATCTTCCTGGACCAGGGTTCAGACCCATGTCCCCTGCATTGGCAGGCGGATTCTTAACCACTGCACTACCAGGGAAGTCTCAACATTTAGGTATTTATCATTTCACATTGAGTTTTTTTTTTATCCATGTGTGCACATAGGTAAGAGATCTATCTCTCTACCTATCTATCCATCTGTCTACCTATTTAATAATGGAAAAGATACTTCGTGGCAGCTTTTTTCACTTAACAATATAAGGTAGACATACTTTCACTTCACACAATTACTATGGCATTGTATGGATATTAAAGCATATATAGTCCCTTCTTGAAAATGTATTTTAGAGAATGAAGTAGGAATAGACATACATACTGACTGCTGAAAAGGATATATAAACTCCAATTGATTATCTTTGATGAGATATTCCTGCCTTTTGTGCAGAACCATTCATTGAACTCTGGCTTCCTCACTGAATCTTTGCTCACTGGCCTCAGTTCAGCTGATTGGGCTGAAATCTCCACTTCTGGCTTCTCGTGAGCTCCAGCTTCGCCCGCACCACACAGATGCCCTGTCCCTTAGCCACAACCCCAACATCCAAAAGGCCCTAAAAGTCAATAGTTTTCTTTTCTTTTCTTTTTCTTTCTTTTTTTTTAAAGCTTTGGCCCAGCTCAGTCGGCAGAAAAACCTGATGTAAACTGGTGTGAGGCAATCTGTAGTTTTGATGTAATTCATTTGGTGCAAACATGTGTTTCACTTCCAAAATATGAATGTATTTGACTATGAGTTGCTGCCCCAAGTCCTTCCTGGGAGGGACGCCTAACACAGAGGATACGTTCTCTATTACCTAGCTCATAAATTCCCAAACGTAGCTGGTACAAAGAGTTTTGAATAACAGATTGTAGCCTAAATTTATGAGATCTACAAGCCCCGTGACTAAAATCAGCACTTTGTTTTTTCTGGTTTGGGCTCATTTTAAAAACTCAATAAATAAGAGTGTTGGGCATTATAGCAGTGGTTTTCAAACTTGTACTTACTTTCTGGGCTTCAAAAAACATCTTCAAAGAAAATCTTACCTGGAAAACCAACCTGTAGCTGAGATATATGTCAAGTCCTTCTCCATGGAGGGGAAGCCCAGAGATTGGAGTCTACTGGGACCCTCCTCCAGTCACCCCAAGGTCACCTCTGCTCTGGTCTGGTGAACACAGCTGCAGTAAAAGTTGACAATTTCTCAGGCTCTGAGATGCCAGAGAGGGCAGGGCTGCAGCTCTGGTGACCTGGGACACTGGCCAGGCAGATGGTCCTACCATTCCATGGCTGGGAAGGGTTTTGTTGTGGATGTTTCTGCTGTTTTGTTCCGATAAACAAGAGTTCACATTTAGCATTTAAGAAGAACTCTAAGGAGACTCCATAGAAGCTCACGTTATTCAAAGGTTGAACATACACGTGGGAGTTGAGGATCACTTGTCTTAAAATTTATTAACCGATCCCTATTCGCATTATTCATTTTCAATATTTTTATATGAAAAGTAAGGTCATGGTAAACATAAATTCACATATATTTCTATATATTTCTATTACAATTTCTTTATGATAAATTCTGAGAGTAAAAATGCTGCATATGCACTATAAATCTTTTGTATATAGTGTCAGATTGTCTTCCAGAAAGATTGAACCAATTTATACCTCGTATGACCTTAATGTCCCTTTAAGTCCTGATTTTGAAAAACTTAAATCAATAAAAATTAAAATTAAATCAATAGCAAGTGTTTAACAATGCTTCCTCAGTGTTTTTGTTTTATTTCTGGACTATTCTAATTTTTGAAGAGTCATATGAATTCAATAAGAACCAGAAAGGGGGGGTTACATCAAAACAAATATTTATTTAGTTGCTAGTATTTAAAATATTTATTTAACATTTAAATCATCAATATTGTTTTAAAAATCTCTAGTAAATTTGTGACTTTATTTTCTTTACCCTTTTACTGTTGATAAGAGATTTATGAAGAACGGCCTCAACAACAGTGAGAGGCCCGCGTACCACAAAAAAAAAACATAAAGGAAGAAGAATGGGGCTTCCCTGGTGGCGCAGTGGTTGAGAGTCCTTCTGCCGATGCGGGGGACACGGGATCGTGCCCCGGTCCGGGAAGATCCCACGTGCCGTGAAGCGGCTGGGCCCGTGAGCCATGGCCGCTGAGCCTGCGCGTCCGGAGCCTGTGCTCCGCGACGGGAGAGGCCACAACAGCAAGAGGCCCACGTATCGCAAAAAAAAAAAATTGCAAAAATTAAACTTTCAAAAAAGTTGTGCACTAACAAATGTTCCCACTTCTGCAGGTTTTTAATTTTGAAGATGAACCAATCTTTTTTTCCTCTAGTCTTTTATTATGTGTTTTAAATGTGTGGTATCAAGAAAGTGTCTGTGACTGAAATAATAATAGCATATTGTTGAATAAGGCATTTTTCTGGAGAAATATTGGTGACGAACATCTTAGAAGAATATTTTAGTGTCAGCAGGGCACACCTCTGCTATTTTAATTATTAAAGGTTTTGTTTTGTCTTGTTTTCCTCAAGGCGACTGAATTGTAGAATGAACACATTTCAGATTGAATGAAACTATAGTTTTCAGAGGATATAATTCTAACAAGAAAAATGAGAGAAAATGTGTTGAAATCCAAGAAATTTTAGAAATCAGATCAGTAAATAAAAGAGGGCTCTCCTGATGGTCTCCATCATTATGCCTGTATGAGTAGAGTGATGGGGTCTTTAGTGTATTCACAGCTAGCTCTTTTTGTAGTCAGTTGCAGTTTTGAAGTTAGCTACATGTTGAACAAGATGTGAGAAAATAAACTTCCTTTGCCCTCATGGGACTTAGGTCTTTTAATCTAAATATAGAATCAAGGTGTGTGTGGGTATTTTTTTCCCGATTTGGCCAAGTATAATCATGGGATTCTGGAAGATGCCCCACCATCCAATAAGTCTGGCTCATAGGTAAGGCAGGCAACCGGGAGCTAGCCTGACACGTACCAGGCAGTGAATAAGTATTTGGAGCATGGCCCAAGCTGGTTTTGTCTTTGGGGGTTCAGATATACACACATTCAGTCCATTTTTGTCATTCAACATGCTTCACCAGCTAGTAGGCAGATGGTGAGAAATAGGAAGTAAACTTGGGATGCTTATAGCCAGCACTTATTCCAATAATCTAGTCATTGTTGAAAAAGGTAGAACTGATACTAGCAACACTGCTTGTGGTTCTCAACAGTTTCTTTTTTTTTTTTAACATCTTTATTGGAGTATAATTGCTTTACAATGGTGTGTTAGTTTCTGCTTTATAACAAAGTGAATCAGTTATACATATACATATGTTCCCATATCTCTTCCCTCTTGTGTCTCCCTCCCTCCCACCCTCCCTATCCCACCCCCCTAGGTGGTCACAAAGCACCGAGATGATCTCCCTGTGCTATGCAGCTGCTTCCCAATAGCCATCGATTTTATGTTTGGTAGTGTATATATGTCCATGCCACTCTCTCACTTTGTCCCAGCTTACACTTCCCACTCTGCATGTCCTCAAGTCCATTCTCTACATCTGTATCCTTATTCCTGTCCTGCCCCTAGGTTCATCAGAACCGTTTTGTTTTGTTTTGGTTTGGTTTGGTTTGGTTCCCTATCTGTGTGTTAGCATATGGTATTTGTTTTCTCTTTCTGACTTCCTTCACTCTGTACGACAGACTCTACGTCCATCCACCCCACTACAAATAACTCAATTTCTTTTATTTTTATGGCTGAGTAATATTCCATTGTATATATGTGCCACATCTTCTTTATCCATTCATCTGTCGATGGACACTTAGGTTGCTTCCATGTCCTGGCTATTGTAAACAGAAATGCAATGAACATTGTTGTACATGACTCTTTTTGAATTATGGTTTTCTCAGGGTATATGCCACCAGTAGTGGGATTGCTAGGTAGTATGGTAGTTCTATTTTTTAGTTTTTTAAGGAACCTCCATACTGTTCTCCATTGTGGCTGTATCAATTTACATTCCCACCAAAAGTGCATGAGGGTTCCCTTTTCTCCACACTCTCTCCACCATTAATTTTTTGTAGATTTTTTGTTGATGGCCATTCTGACTGGTGTGCGGTGATACCTCATTGTAGTTTTGATTTGCAGTTCTCTGATGATTAGTGATGTTGAGCATCCTTTCATGTATTGGTGCCAATCTGTATATCTTCTTTGGAGAAATGTCTGTTTAGGTCTTCTGCCCATTTTTGGATTGGATTGTTTGTTTTTTTGATATTGAGCTGCATGAGCTGCTTATAAATTTTGGAGATTAATCCTTTGTCAGTCGCTTCATTTGCAAATATTTTCTCCCATTCTGAGGGTTGTCTTTTCCTCTCATGTATGGTTTCCTTTGCTGTGAAAAAGCTTTTAAGTTTGCTTATGTCCCATTTGTTTATGTTTGTTTTTATTTCCATTTCTCTAGGAGGTGGATCAAAAAGGATCTTGCTGTGATTTATGTCATAGAGTGTTCTGCCTATGTTTTCCTCTAAGACTTTTATAATGTCTGGCCTTACATTTAGGTCCTTAATCCATTTTGAGTTTACTTTTGTGAATGGTGGTAGGGAGTGTTCTAATTTCATTCTTTTACATGTAGCTGTCCAGTTTTCCCAGCACCACTTATTGAAGAGGCTATCTTTTCTCCATTGTATATTCTTGCCTCCTTTATCAAAATTAAGGTGACCATATGTGTGTGGGTTTACCTCTGGGCTTTGTATCCTTTTCCATTAATCTATATTTCTGTTTTTGTGCCAGTACCATACTGTCATGATTACTGTAGCTTTGTAGTATAGTCTGAAGTCAGGGAGCCTGATTCCTCCAGCTCCGTTTTTCTTTCTCAAGATTGCTTTGGCTATTTGGGGTCTTTGTGTTTCCATAGAAATTGTGAAATTTTTAGTCCTAGTTCTGTGAAAAATGCCATTGGTAGTTTGATAGGGATTGCTTTGAATCTGTAGATTGCTTTGGATAGTGTAGTCATTTTCACAGTGTTGATTCTTCCAATGCAATAACATGGTATATCTCTCCATCTTTTTGTAACATGTTTAATTTCTTTCATCAGTGTCTTAGTTTTCTGCATACAGGTCTTTTGTCTCCTTAGGTAGGTTTATTCCTAGGGATTTTATCCTTTTTTGCAATGGTAAATGGGAGTGTTTCCTTAATTTCTCTTTCAGATTTTTCATCATTAGTGTATAGGAATGCAAGAGATTTCTGTGCCTTAATTTTGTATCCTGCTACTTTACCAAATTCATTGATTAGCTTTAGTAGTTTTCTGGTCGCATCTTTAGGATTCTGTATGTATAGTATCATGTCATCTGCAAACAGCGACAGTTTTCTTCTTCTTTTCCAATTTGGATTCCTGTTATTTCTTTTTCTTCTCTTGTTGCTCTGGCTAAATCTTCCAAACTATGTTGAATAACAGTGGTGAGAGTGGATAATCTTGTCTTGTTCCTAATCTTAGAGGAAATGGTTTCAGCTTTTCACCATTGAGAATGATGTTGGCTGTGTGTTTGTCATATATGGCCTTTATTATGTTAAGTTCCCTCTATGCCTACTTTCTGGAGGGTTTTTATCATAAATGGCTGTTGAATTTTGTCAAAAGCTTTTTCTGCATTTATTGAGATTATCATATGGGTTTTCTCTTTCAATTTGTTAATACGGTGTATCACATTGATTGATTTGTATATACTGAAGAATCCTTGCATTCCCGGGATAAACCTCACTTGATCATGGTGTATGATCCTTTTAATGTGCTTTTGGATTCTGTTTGCTAGTATCTTGTTGAGGATTTTTGCATCTATGTTCATCAGTGCTACTGGCCTGTAGTTTTCTTTCCTTGTGACATCTTTGTCTGGTTTTGGTATCAGGGTGATGGTGGCCTCATAGAATGAGCTTGGAAGTATTCCTCCCTCTGCTATATTTTGGAAGAGTTTGAGAAGAGTAGGTGTTAGCTCTTCTCTAAATGTTTGATACAATTCGCCTGTGAAGCCATCTGGTCCTGGGTTTTTGTTTGTTGGAGGATTTTTAATCACAGACTCAATTTCAGTGCTTGTGACTGGTCTGTTTATACTTTTCATTTCTTCCAGGTTCAGTCTCGGAAGGTTGTGCTTTTCTAAGAATTTGTGCATTTCTTCCAGGTTGTCCATTTTATTGGCATACAGTTACTTGTAGTAATCACTCATGATCCTTTGTATTTCTGCAGTGTCAGTTGTTACTTCTTTTTCATTTCTAATTCTACTGATTTGAGTGTCCTCCCTTTTTTCTTGATGAGTCTGGCTGATGGTTTATCAATTTTGTTTATCTTCTCCAAGAATCAGCTTTCAGTTTTATTGATCTTTGCTATTGCTTCTTTCATTTCTTTTTCATTTATTTCTGCTCTGATCTTTATGATTTCTTTCCTTCTGCCTACTTTGGGGTTTTTCTGTTCTTCTTTCTCTAATTGCTTTAACTGTAAAGTTAGGTTGTTTATTTGAGATGTTTCTTGTTTCTTGAGGTAGGTTTGTATTGCTATAGACTTTCCTCTTAGAACTGCTTTTGCTGCATCCCATAGGTTTCGAGGCGTCATGTTTTCATTGTCATTTGTTTCTAGGTATGATTTTATTTCTTCTGTGATCTCTTGGTTATTAAGTAGTGTATTGTTTTGCCTCCATGTGTTTGTATTTCTTACAGATTTTTCCGTGTAATTGACATCTAGTCTCATAGTGTTGCGGTCGGAAAAGATACTTCATACCATTTCAGTTTTCTTGAATTTACTAAGGCTTGATTTGTGACCCACGATATGATCTATCCTGTAGAATGTTCCATAAGGACTTGAGAAGAATGTGTATTCTGTTGTTTTTGGATGGAATGTCCTATAAATATCAATT
Organism: Lipotes vexillifer; assembly: GCF_000442215.2. Lineage (NCBI taxonomy): Eukaryota > Metazoa > Chordata > Mammalia > Artiodactyla > Lipotidae > Lipotes > Lipotes vexillifer. The sequence continues at coordinate 403,593 of NW_006792756.1, forward strand.
AAGTCCATCTTGTTTAATGTATCATTTAAAGCTCATGTTTCCTTATTTATTTTCATTTTGGATGATCTGTCCATTGGTGAAAGTGGGGTGTTAAAGTCCCCTACTATGATTGTGTCACTGTCGACTTCCACTTTAATGGCTGTTATCATTTGCCTTATGTATTGAGGTGTCCTATGTTGGGTGCATAAATATTTACAATTGTTGTATCTTCTTCTTGGATTGATCCCTTGATCATTATTTAGTGTCCTTGTTTGTCTCTTGTAGGTCTTTTTTTTACAGTCTATTTTGTCTGATATGAGAATTGCTACTCCAGCTTTCTTTTGCTTTCCATTTGCATGGAATATCTTTTTCCATCCCCTCACTTTCAGTCTGTATGTGTCCCTCGGTCTGAAGTGGGTCTCTTGCAACAGCATATATATGGGTCTTGTTTTTGTATCTATTCAGACAGTGTATGTCTTTTGGTTGGAGCATTTAATCCATTTACATTTAAGGTAATTATTGATATGTATGTGCCTATTACCATTTTCTTAATTGTTTTGGGTTTGTTATTGTAGATCTTTTCCTTCTCTTGTGTTTCCTGCCTAGAGAAGTTCTTTATCATTTGTTTTTAAGCTGGTTTAGTGGTGCTGAATTCTCTTAACGTTTGCTTGTCTGTAAAGGTTTTCATTTCTCTATCGAATATGAATGAGATCCTTGCTGGGTAGAGTAATCTTGGTTGTAGGTTTTTCCCTTTCATCACTTTAAATATGTCCTGCCACTCCCTTCTGGCTTGCAGAGTTTCTGCTGAAAGATCAGCTGTTAACCTTATGGGGATTCCCTTGTATGGCATTCGTTGTTTTTCCCTTGCTGCTTTTAATATTTTTTCTTTGTCTTTAATTTTGATAGTTTGATTAGTATGTTTCTTGGCGTGTCTCTTCTTGGATTTATCCTGTGTGAGACTCTGCGCTTCCTGGGCTTGATTATTTCCTTTCACATATTAGGGAATTTTTCAACTATAATCTCTTCAAATATTTTCTGAGTCCCTTTCTTTTTCTCTTCTCCTTGGACCACTATAATTCGAATGTTGCTGTGTTTAATGTTGTCCCAGAGGTCTCTGAGACTGTCCTCAATCTTTTCATTCTTTTTTCTTTTTCCTGCTCTGCTGTAGTTATTTCTCTATTTTATCTTCCAGGTCCCTTATCCGTTTTCCGCCTCAGTTATTCTGCTATTGATTCCTTCTAGAGAATTTTTAATTCCATTTATTGTGTATTTTATCATTGTTAGTTTGCTCTTTATTTCTTCTAGGTCCTTGTTACACGTTTCTTGTATTTTCTCCATTCTGTTTCCAAGATTTTGGATCATCTTTACTCTCTTTACTCTGAATTCTTTTTCAGGTAGACTACCTATTTCCTCTTCATTTGTTTGGTCTGGTGGGTTTTTGCATTGCTCCTTCACCTGCTGTGTGTTTCTCTGTCTTCTCATTTTGCTTAACTTAATGTGTTTGGGGTATCCTTTTCACCAGCTGCAGGTTCGTAGTTCCCGTTGTTTTTTGGTGTCTTCCCCCAGTGGGTAAGGTTGGTTCAGTGGGTTTTGTAGGCTTCCTGGTGGAGGAGACTGGTACCTGTGTTTTGGTGGATGAGGCTGGATTTTGTCTTTCTGGTGAGCAGGACTGCATCCGGTGTTGTGTTTTGGGGCATCTGTGACTTTATTATGATTTTAAGCCGCCTCTCTGCTAATGGGTGGGGTTGTGTTCCTGTCTTGCTAGTTGTTTGGCATAGGGTGTCCAGCACTGTAGCTTACTAGTCATTGCGTGGAACTGGGTCTTAGCATTGAGATGGAGATCTCTGGGAGACCTTTTGCTGTTTGATATTACGTGGAGCCAGGAGGTCTCTGGTGGACCAATGTCCTGAACTTGGCTCTCCTACCTCAGAGGCACAGGCCTGAAACCTGGCCATAGCACCTAGACCCTGTCAGCCACACAGCTCAGAAAAAAGGGAAGAAAAAAAGAAATAAATAAAATAAAATTATTAAAATAAAAAAAATTTTAATATTAAAATGTTTTTAAATTAAGAAGTAATAATAAAAAAAGAAAGAAAGAATTGAACCACCAAACCAAAAAACATATCCACCAATGATAACAAGTGCTAAAAACTATACTAAAAACAAAACAAAACAAAGTGGACAGACAGAACCCTAGGACAATTGGAAAAAGCAATGCTATACAGACAAATTCACTCAAAGAAGCATACACATACACAATCACAAAAAGTGAAAAAGGAAAAATATATGTATATCTATGTATAAAATTTTTTTAAAAGGGAAGAGAGCAACTAAATCAGTAAATGAATCTACCAGTGATAATAAACTCTAAATACTAAACTAAGATAAACATAAAACCAGAAACAAATTAGATGCAGAAAGCAAACCCCAAGTCTACAGTTGCTCCCAAAGTCCACCACCTCAATTTTGGGATGATTCGTTGTCTATTCAGGTATTCCCCAGATGCAGGGTACGTCCAGTTGCCTGTGGAGATTTAATCCACTGCTCCTGAGGCTGCTGGGAGAGATTTCCCTTTCTCTTCTTTGTTCGCACAGCTCCTGGGGTTCAGCATTGGATTTGGCCCTGCCTCTGAATGTAGGTTACCTGAGGGCGTCTGCTCTTTGCTCAGACTGGACGGGGTTAAAGGAGCAGCTGCTTCTGGGGCTCTGGCTCACACAGGCTGCGGGGAGGGAGGGGTACGGATGCGGGGCGAGCCTGCGGCGGCAGAGGCCGGCATGTCATTGCACCAGCGTGAGGCACGCCATGTGTTCTCCCGGGGAAGTTGTCCCTGGATCATGGGACCCTGGCAGTGGCAGGCTGCACAGGCTCCCGGGAGGGGAGGTGTGGACAGTGACCTGTGCTTGCACACAGGCTTCTTGGTGGCGGCAGTGGCAGCTTTAGCGTCTCACGCCCGTCTCTGGTGTCCTCACTGACAGCTGCGGCTCGCACCCATCTCTGGAGCTGCTTTAAGTGGCACTCTGAATCCCCTCTCCTCGCACACCCAGTAACAATGGTCTCTTGCCTCTTAGGCAGGTCCAGACTTTTCCCCGGACTCTCTCCCAGCTAGCTGTGTACACTAGCCCCCTTCAGGCTGTGTTCACGCCACCAACCCCAGTCCTCTCCCTGGAATCCAACCTCCAAAGCCCGAGCCTCAGCTCCCAGCCCCCGCCCGTCCCGGCGGGTGAGCACACAAGCCTCTCGGGCTGGTGAGTGCCGGTCGGCACCGATCCTCTGTGCGGGAATCTCCCCGCTTTGCCCTCCGCACCCCCGTGGCTGCGCTCTGCTCCGCGGCCCCGAAGCTCCCCGCTCCGCCTCCCGCAGTCTCCGCCCGCGACGGGGCTTCTAGTGTGTGGAAACCTTTCCTCCTTCACAGCTCCCTCCCAGAGGTGCAGGTCCTGTCCCTATTCTTTTGTCTCTGTTTTTTCTTTTTTTCTTTTGCCCTACCCTGGTACGTGGGGAGTTTCTTGCCTTTTGGGAGGTCTGAGGTCTTCTGCCAGCGTTCAGTAGGTGTTCTGTAGGAGTTGTTCCACATGTAGATGTATTTCTGGTGTATCTGTGGGGTGGAAGGTAATCTCCGCGTATTACTCTTCTGCCATCTTGAAGGTCTCTTCAACAGTTTCTTAATTGCAACTATCATGAGATTTTGTGTGCAGGTGTACAGACATGTGAGTGTGTTAAGGACTATGCTACCTGTCAGCTTACTGAGCTTGTAGTCCATTAAAACAAATAAAAAAACACATTGGCATTTTGAACACCCTGGTATGAGGCATGGGAAACACAGTATCATTTCTGTGCTATTCGTGCCAAAACAGCCTCAGTCCAGCATGAAGGGGAAAAAAAAATAATCAGACAAACCCACATTGACAGATATTCTATAGAAAGCTAATCAGTATTTTTCCAAAGTGTCAAGAAATTGAAAGACAGGAAAAGAAAAGTGTTGCTGACTGGAGGGGACTAAGAAGACATAATAGCCAGATGCAAAGTGGGGTCCCAGATAGGATTCTGGTGCAGAAAAAGGACATTAGTAGGAAAACTGGTGAAATTCGAGTAAGGTCTTTAGTTAAGAGTATTGTACCAGTGTTAATTCCCTGGTTCTCATCATTGTGCTGTATTTATATATAATTGGTTAATATTAGGGGAAACCGGGTGAGGAATGAAATGGGAATTTTGTACTAGTTTTGCAATTCTTTAGTCTAAAATTTGTTGAAAATAAAAAGGTTTTCAAAAAACATGTTTTTCATAGGAACTTTTCATAGGTTCCTTGAGACACTTCAGTTTTTAATCATTCTAATACGACTGTACATTTATCCTGAATAAACTTAGGCTTTTTCATGTAAGCCAGTTGCCCCAGCATCTGATGGTTAGATCAGAGTTAGGAAGACAGACTTTTGAATTCCAGCTCTGCCATTTATCAGAAACTTGACTTTGGGAATTATTTAGTTTCTCCGGGCCTCAATTTTCTCATCTATAAATATGGAATGAGGATGGGTATGAGGATGATGATGATACTAACACTTTGTGAAGAGGTTGAGAGGGTTAAATGCAATAACATTTAGTAAGTACTTAGCATGATGGTTAGGACATAATAATCGCTTTATAAATATTAGTTGTTGCTCTTGATGTTATTATTGTTAAAATCTCTTTTCCTTTATTCAGCAGTAAAATGTAAATTATGTCCTATTTCTGCTATAAAGATAAAACAAAGTATTGTATCTAAAACATTATGTGTTCCTGGCACACTGTTGCTGCTAAATAAGGTGTGGTTACTACTATCCATCCATCCATCCATCCACTCAGTATTTTTGAGTGTCTCCTATGTACTAGAGATTGGCATGTCTCTTATGTGAAAAAGCACTGCTATTAATCTTTGAACAGGCAGAGTAATCATTAATAAGCAGTGCCTCATATGTGTGGAGCACATTACAATCCATACAGAGCTTTCTCGTACATTATTTCATTAGATACCTTCTGAAGCTTTTGCTGTAGTTGTCAGTTTCCGTTAATGTGGGTGATGACAGTGAGTGTCAGAGAGGTTGTGATACATCTTAGCTTATGTGACTCATCAGGGGGTTGACAAACTTCTTCTGTAAAGGGATCAGCAGTAAATGTTTTAGCTTTGTGGGCCACGCGGTCTCTGTGCAGCTATTCGACTCTGTCCCTGGAGCCCGAAAGCAGCCGTAGACAGTCAGTGAGCAAACACATGTGACTGTGTGCCATTAAACCTGATTCACAGAAATGGGCAGCGGACCAGATTTGTGGGCCCCTGAACTAGTCAGGGCAAAGCAGAAACTCAACTTGAGACTGCTGACTCCAAGTTAAGGCATGCCACAATCCTCTGTTGCGTCGTTTCAGCACAGTTGTTAAGCAGAGAACACTGCAGTACACCTCTGCAATTTCACTTAACTAAAATGAGCATCTAGCCCCTGTTTCTATATTCTGCTTCTTGGTCATCAAGAAATATTTTATTAAACACTCAGGAGAAGTCCAGATTCACTTTGCCTCTCAGTTCTGTTACTTTTATCCAAAATTTATGAATGGGAATTTTTCTTAGGGAGCCGCTGTAACCACTGATGTCTTTTCTAATTCTCATACACCCTCTTTTAAAACATTACATTCTAGAAATGCTTTCTTTTTCTTTCTCTTTTTGGTGGGAGTGGGGAGAGGATCCGCCTAAAACTAATTTGTACAATAGTTTCTAAATGCAGCTTTCACCTTTGATATTGAAGATTTTAAAAATTCTGAAATGTCCTTAAAAAAAACAGACACGTTTTTTTGCTTCTAATATGGGCCCCTCTCTGACGCATCACGATTCTCCAAAGATTGCCAACAGTGCTTCCGCAGTCCCACCTGAAGTCCTTCCATTACCCGGGGTGTAATTGATTGGTGAGGGTTGGCTTTATTCAAAGCAGCTTGTTGATGTCCTGAGGGATCTCTTCACTTATCTTGGGCCTCGTCATTTCCTCTTCTCTTCAAGGTGGAGATCATTTGCCTCGATAGCAAAAGTGGAAGCAAGATAGGAATTGAATGATTTTGCTTTCTCATTACCTTCTATTAGCGTTACAGCATCCACATCAAACAATAAGTCATACCCATTCTTGTTCTCATCTGACTCTAAACACAGTCTTAACCTCACGTTCTTTGTAGATCTCATCAGGTTTTTTAAGCCTTGGCTTTACCCTGGGCTTTGTGATGCTGTTTTCACAGATTTAAGTTTCTCTTCCCTGATTATTTGTGCTTCCTTCCACACATCCTAATCTTCTTATTCTCACTTAATTACAGAAGCAAAATAAATTTACAAATTGAAAACCATAAAAGCAATACAATTCAAATATATGACATGGATTTAATATGACAGTGCTGTTTTGCTGAAACATTTCCCAGACCCGCACCTTGAACGCAGTCTTCTATGATATTTTCCACTCGGAGTAGGTTATTTTGAGCCTGGCTGCCCTGTACGGTCTCATGATGTTTGTTAGCCCAATATGCCTTCCAATTTTTACCCTTCAGGCTATACAGTGTTTGTTAGTTTGATGTGTGTTTATATCATTTTTGCCTTTCCTTGTGGTAGGGATATGCCATTATGCATTAAGTCTACCACTGTTCTCTTTTGATTAGCTTTTTGTCACGATCGTCATAAACAAAAGTACGAAGACCACCCTGGACCACCACCTGGCAGCGTTCATTCAGAAGTTGTTTATTAACAACTTCGTATTGAAGAGTATACTTCATATTCATTTTTATATCACTGAAATGAGCTTAAAAGTTTGAAGGTGTTTATTGAGATTTTTGTGTTTTCATAAAATATGACTTTTGGATACTGAGGAGATCCCTGAATCTATGATAACCTGTATCTGCAGCTCTGTTTAAGGAATATTGAATAAGACAACCAGACCCTTCTGTTTTTTTCTAAACAGTCAGCTGTTTCCTCCCCCAGATTCTCCTCCTTCCTCTTCTAGCCATGCTTGAACTGGACATGTCTACTTAGGCTCTCAAATTCTTGAGTTTTCTCTGAAGAATTCAGAGCCACTGAAGATCTGACTGCAAGTTTCTCTGCTTTTATCACTGCTCTACCTGAATTAAAAGTAGGGTGGGTTCGTTAGCTGTGCAGTGGGTGAGGCTATCCCTGGCATCTCAGATGCATTGCTCCAAAACAAGACCCGAACCGCTGGCTAGCGATATGATAGGAGTCCATGGCTGCATCTGAAGATCTCAGGGAGAGGTCTCCCATCACCAGAGAGGAGGTCCTTGTCTCCCGCTTGAGGCTGCCCACTGCTATCTCTGACCATTGCTGTCTCCCACCTTTTATGTATAAGATGGTTATGAAGTCTCCCTCTGAGCTGGTATTTTTTTCCTTCCACGAGAAGACCCTCAAACCATTTATTGGTTCCAGTTCCTTTCCAGCTTCATGAATGATCTTCTATTGTTTCTGGAAATATTATTTCCCTTTCAACCAGTTGGGACATGCAGAACAATCCCCAAGATCCATCACCTGCTCTGACACTTGTCGGACACTGCCTGGCATGTACTGTATGGATGATTCTCAGGCTCCGGGAGGAAGGCATTTCATTGTGTTACCATTAGGACAATGAAAGCCTCCCTTGCTGTCTAGACCTACTAGTATTCTACTAAACTGGAGTCCTTTGTCAGCCTACCTAAAAGTCCTATGGGAACCCTGACATGCAGACTTCCTCTCGCCAAGCCTGTTGATGAAAGCTTCCTTTTTACGCTTCCTTTATCACAGCCTGAGAATGGGCATTTTCTTTAGGTCTAGTCTCTCCTTTTTCTTCCTCTCACTCTTTTCTGTTCTTTCTCCTCTTTTCCTCCATCGTTTATGGGTTACTCATCAGCCCATGTTTGTATAACATAATATCAACTCTACTTTTAGGAGGAATGCACAGATACTGGCTCTCTGTCCTAGAGCATCTCTCCCTCCCTCCAGCTCGAGTCACCTTCCCTCTCTTCTCCTTGCTTCGTATCTCTGCTCCTATTGGATTTCTATCTGGGTACCCATGATATCGAGTCATCCGGTGTGTAAACCGCACACACTTTTCAGAATTGGTTGTTTGGGAAATTAGTAACTCAGTTGTGTTTCCAGGAAACTTTTGCTTAGGAATTGTTTCTGTAGTTGGTCTGCCTGTAATTAGAAATTGGACTTCAACTTCTATATTTATCCTCTGGATGCCACTCTCCTGGTGGCAAAGTGCTGGATTCATTGAAATTCTCTTCCACCTACAGCTGACTTAGAAATGTTTCTCTTCAAAACTCAATCATGATACTGAAATCAACTCTGCCAATCTGGGGACCAAAAGAGAGGGCCATGTGGGATGTCTGATGACAATCAGTGTGTTATTTCAGGACTTTTCACATTCCAGGATGGCCGTGGGGCGGTCAGGCAAGAAAAATATAAAATCATGTTCTTGTTGGGTGGTGTGAAGTTCGACTTGTATTGTTCAGCTCACAGTCTTTAGTCTGGATTGCCTCTGGCTAATGTCAAATGATCACTTTCACCCTTAGCTACCACCTCCAAATGGTCTGTGCCATAGAAGAAGAACAAATAAGTGATTTTTAATAAGGTTGTTATCGCTTCCCTTAATTTCACACCATCATTAAATACTTTCTTCAAAACTGCATTTTCTAAGTTATGCCATAGCCGAAATATATACAGTATAATTAGTGATGGAATTTTAAGAGATGTAATTGCGGAAGACCTTCTTTGGGGTCTCTTCCTAAAGGATACAGGCAAGAGTTCAGCTGGTATTCAGGAAGGTACCATGTTAAAAGTTCTTTCTAAATCCTGAGAAACTGACCTGGTTGTACTGATATGCTTCATCTTCATGGCGAATTCAATAACCTTTCTGGTTGTATTATTTATAAAATGACTTTTGCTTATAGTTATTCAAATATATGCAGCTGGTTATAATCCCAGAGAAAATAAGGGAGGTGGGTGGGAAATGGATTCGAGTTATTAGTATGGAGAATTATCTCAAACACAATAGATTTTCGTCATGACAAATCACATAAAATCTCCATAGCAACTTCACATAATTATGCATAAGATTTCAGTGTAGTAACAAAACTAAGCCCAGAAGAAATTGTAAAGAATAGTGATATAGGGTGAGAGAGATGTGGAGGTAGGTGGCACATAGGAAGATTGAAGGGGGACAGCTCTATGATGTGAAAAATGCACAAAGGACAAAAAAGATTGCAAGCTTTGTGCTCTGGAGCGTACTGATTAAGTCACTACATTGTCTGGAAATTGGGGACTCGGGGTGGCACAGTCTACTGAATACTGAGGAGCCTGCTAGAACCACCATTGTTCAAGGAGTGTCAGCATTTCTATTACAATTTTTTTTCCTGAGTTTATAACAACCACAAGGAGTCTCTTAGGCAATACATTGGATACTAGATTGAAATAGAGAAATGATTTTATAGTTATTTTTTGAATTTATGAATCCTGCTTGAGCTCTTAGATTTAAAAGAAAAAGAAACTCCCACTCGCACTCCCAATATGCGAATAGTATCAAGTTTAGTTACTATGAAACAGAACTGAGATGCTGTAACACAAATGTTCCTTGCAATTTAAATGATTAATTGTGTTTTGCAAATGTTAGCACATAAAGCTAACTCACGCTTGGGTAATTTTCCTGCCTGAGTCCCCAGCATAAAGTTATTTACTATAGGTCAGTATCAGCAATATGGCTTTTGTTAACAACAATTTATAAAGAGTGTTGCCCTGTAATTATGAAGGACATTAGTAGCTTAATTTAGCGATTCATATAAGAAAAAAAGAATGATAATTTCTGGAAACTCCCAGGTCACAACAGAACATTGAGAAATTAGGTGGTGGTGATGATAAAAGAACAAGATAATGTTACCCAATCAATTTGGTTCAACACATATTAATTCCACTGGTACTATGACTCATTTCAGAATGAGGACTAGAAGCATCAAGATGACTGACATAGTCTGTGAAGTGAGAATACCTAGACTCTAGAGTAGGATACAGACATGTAACTGGTTAATTTCAATGTCACGGAGCAAATGCTGAGATCTGCTCAGGCTTATATCTAACTGGAGCAGAGAGGCACATAACCAAACATCTCCTGGAGGAGATGTAATAAGTTTTCAAGGGAGAAAGTGTCAGCAAGGTGAAGAAAAGTGAGGACAGCATTCCAGACAAAGGAAATGGCATAAGCAAAGGTACAGAGGTGTGTGAATGAATGCAGTGTGTTCAGCAATGTAGTAACTCTCTCTTTAGTATTCCCAGAGCTTAAGGCAAAGCGTGGAGGGAAATGGGATTGAATCTGTAGGAGGGACATAGTTCAGGTCAGGCCTTTTCTGCCAAGCAAGTGACCAAAAAAACATTGCTCTTAAAAAGATGGGGGCTACCGAACAGGCTCATGAAAAGATACTCATCATTGTTAATCATCAGAGAAATGCAAATCAAAACCACAATAAGGTATCACATCACACCTATCAGAATGGCTATTATCAAAAAGACCACAAATTATAAATGTTGGCACGGATATAGAGAAAAGGGAACCCTCCTACACTGTTGGTGGGAATGTAGATTGGTGCAGCCACTATGGAAAACAGTATGGAGGTTCCTCAAAAAACTAAAAATATAAAATTAAAAAAAAATAGAACTACCATATGATCCAGCAATTGCATCCCTGCCTATGTATCCAGAAAAAAACAAAAACACTTATTTGAAAGGATACATGTACCCCAATATTCAGAGCAGCATCATTTACAATAGCCAAGATATGGAAGCAACCTAAATGTGTCCATCAGCTAATGAATGAATAAAGAAGATGTGATGAAATAAATGAAATACTACTCAGCCATAAAAAAGAATTAAATTCTGCCATTTGCAACAATGTGGATGGACCTAGAGAATATTATGCTTAGTGAAATAAGTCAGAGAAAGACAAATGCTGTATAATATAACTTTTACATGCAATCTAAAAAATAAAAAAAAAAAAAGAACATAATAAAACAGAAACAGAGTCACAGATCTAAGAAACAAACTAGCAGTTACCAGTGGAGAGGGGGAAGGGGAGAGAGGCAAGATAGGGGCAGGGGATTAAGATGTACAAACTACTGTATGTATAAAATAAATAAGCTACAGGGATATATTGTACAGTACAGGGAATATAGCCAATATTTTATAATAACTTTAAATGGAGTATAATCTATAAAAATATTGAATCACTATGTTGTGCACCTGAAACTAATACAATATTGTAAATCAACTATACTTCAATAAAAATAAACACATAAATTAACAAATACCTAAAACAAAACATAAAAGAGTTTTTTAGAGCTCCTAGCACTGTTCTCATTTTAAATGTAGTAGATTCCAAATAATGTTGGGTTTTGTTTTTTAATTTTATTTACTTATTTATTTTGGCTGTGTCAGGTCTTAGTTGTGGCATGCAGGCTCAGTAGTTGCCCCACGGAATGTGGGATCTTAATTCCCCGACCAGGGATCGAACCCTCGTCCTCTGCATTGGAAGGCAGATTCTTAACCACTGGACCACCAGGGAAGTCCCCCACATAATTTTTTAAATATTAAAATGACTTTAATTAGATCTTTAAGAAGAAGATGGAGACTACTGAAATACCCAAGTGCTTAAAGCAAGATAGCAACATGACAGGATTTACATTTTAGAGAGATACCTCGACTTCATTTTGGAGAATGGAATTATCAGGGAAAGGTTAAAGCCAAAGAAATTGATAAAAAGATCATTTTTGAAGCACAGACCTTTCCAGTGACCCATCTCCTTTGTTCCAAATATCAGGGGCTAAGTACAAGTCCCTAGCAAGCCCATTTATGCCCTCTCTAACTATGAGAATCTTTACTTAAATTCATTATTTTCAGGGTGATCTTAGCTATGCCCTCTTACAATTAAAATGTTAATTAAATTGGTTTAATTTTGCATTATGGAAACTATTCTCATTTTTAGGACGGATTTAGACTTTTTTTTTTTTTTGCTTTTAAGCAGAACATCTGCTTAAAAGTGATTATGGACACATAAGGATTTATTCTATTTTAAAGGCTGTAAGAAAAAAGTCTGTTTTCACATTTGTGTGTGTGCATGCATGCACGCGTGTGTGTGGTGTGTGTGTGTGTGTGTGTGTGTTTGTATCACCCATCTAATAGGAATAAGTGTTGGGTGACTACAGTTTTGAACAAAGGACAAGAAATAGGACATTATCTAGGGTTGGGAAAGCATGAACTCATTTATTCATCCATCCATCCATCAAATATTTTTGAGGGCCTGTCAGGTGACCAGGACTGTTCCAAGCAAGAATGAAGCAGTCATGTGCAAAACAGACACAAGCCTCGCCCTTGTGGAAATTACAGTCTAGCAAGGATGACCAACGTTAATCAGATAAGTGTATTTGCCTTTAAACAATTAATGCAAATCTATCTCACAATGCCATTTACCCAAGTCTTGCTTTTCAAGCTGATCAAGAATCTCAGTTCCTTGGCATTTTCCAACTCTCCATCAGTTGTCTTTCAATTGTATGAGGAGGAATGTTGATTGAACATGGCTCCCTGGATTCCCGGGAAAATAGTTTCAAGGCCTCCCCATCTTTTTTGTATAATGCAAATACTAATTTTATGATTTCTCCTATTATCCCTAAATCCTAATTAAAAAGTATAATAGACTTTAACTTCAACTGCAAAATTTTAGGGATTTCTCAAGAAGTGTAAATATTTAGTTACAACCCCTGGATGAATGAATGACTTTCTAGCTTGTGGAGTGTAAGGCTTTCTCCAAATTTCAACATAAGTAAATAAATTCCCAGATGTGCAATAATGTCTTGATTGGGTGATACATCCCTGAGATGTCCTCATTACATCCCGTCCTTTAGTCCTCATTCTTTAACTCTAGGGAGTTAGACATATTGGCCAGAAAATCAGAGTTCAGTCTCCAGCACCGATGCCTTTGAACTCTCTCCCTTATTCCTCTGACAGCTCCAGGGAAGGACAGCGAAGCTGCAGGGCAAGTGGTGAAAATGGTCCTTAAATTCTTTACTTTGTTCCTCCCTTAGTCAGTATTCATCTTACATTGCTAACTCTGTACAGATAGGGACAAAATATGTATAATATTTTTTAATAGTGGTCCCACAGGACCCTGAGAGGTGGTTAATAAAAATACAAGGCACAGGTGTGATCTGGAATTTGTATAGGACACTGCTCCTTCAAATGTGAAAAGCAGAATCACGGATTTTAATGTGAAGATTTTGCCAAAAAAGATCTAATTTAAAGAAACTAGATTTTTTTTAAAGTAAATGCAAATATGCAAATATGAAGTGCTTGTACTCCATGTACAGCGTTTGTAGAATCTCTCTGCTTTGCAAGGTTGAATCTAAGAAGGCTTCTTGGGAAAACTGGACTCTGAGGTATCCTTTGCAGTAGAGTATCTGGGAAGAAGTTGATGTTTCCTGGTTTGTGCGTAGCTAGAAAAAAAGATGAAAGACAAGGCAAGGTCATAAAAAAAAAAGAAAGAAAAACTTTAGTAATCACAATATTAAAAAGTAAAATAGTAAAATCTTTTGACTCAAAATAAAACTGAGGCTCCAACTCCAAATCTGCTATAGCTATGAGGAAAGATAATATTTCCAGCTATATCCGAACATTTTGAAAACAAAAATTCAAGGAAAGGATTAACTCTTGTCTGTGATATTAGCATCTCATATCTGGAGATGTTCTGTCTGTTAATACGAATCATAATAAGATGATTTGTCAGTAGATGTATGCAGAACTTTTAATTCAAACCTCAGTACGTTTTATTTGCATATAAAGTGGCGCATTTATACTCAGCAATAACTAGCCCTGAAGGAGTGATATTTAATAGGAGAATACAATTATCCCAGGAAGGCCATAAACATTTTCTTTAGGGCAATGGCTACAGTTTAAGATAGGCTCATAATCGCTCATGTAAAGTACTAGGCTATTACCAAACTGAGCTAGAGAAAAATTTAAGCAAGAAAATTATTGTGATTTCATTTGAATAAAATATCTATTTTCACTTATCCACCATTTCATTTTAGGAGTTATAAACATAAAGGTCAATGAGCTATTAAATTTTTATTTTGGATTCTATGTGAAGGCTTCAAACAATTATTTTAAGTACAAATATTAAGAAGTGTAAGTATTTTATTCTATACCACATTAAACAGCCAGAATTGCTTTATTTTTCAGCTAAGATGATGACATTATAAGGAAACTAGTTAGAATATATCTAGTTAATGATTCTGGTCTTTTAAAGTGGCCTCTTCAGGATGTCTTATCAATCACATGCCTTACATACATTGGAGCTCTTTTTTTGCTTTTTTTTTTTTCTGATTAACTTTTTTCCCTTTTATTTATTTAGTTTTAAAGTGAACTGTAGTTGTTTTAAAATGTGTTAATTTCAGGTATATAGCAAATTGATTCAGATACACACACACACCCCTATATATATATATATATATATATATATATATTCTTTTTATACATATTTATATATATAAAATCTTTTTATGTATATAAATCTATTTTTTTTCAGGTTCTTTTCCAGTATAGGTTATTACAAGATACTGAATATAGTTCCCTGTGCTTTACAATAGGCCCTTGTCGGTTATCTATTTTATATACAGTAGTGTGCATATGTTAATCCTAAACTCCTAATTTATCCCTCCCCACCACATTGGAGCTCTTTTGACTGAGCATTTTTTTCTGAGATTTTTGGACATTTCCTAAGTAGCTATCATGTCTCGATATTTTAGAAGTTATACATGGTCTTGCAAACAAACTAGAAAAAAATAGAAGCTAACTTATTTTAACCTATCCTCCTAATTTTGGTAGAGGTATTATTCTATTAAGAATCAGAAGGCTTGGGCCATCAACTTGGCTTCCATCATTAATAAGTTGGATGACAATTCAATTCTCTTCTACAGAACTTTTTTATCTCTTAGTTGAAATATCGGACCAACTGCTGAGAATTCCCCAGGCCAGGATTGCTGGAGATTTTGCTCCTTAACCTAAGCTGGTGTGTGATGATAACATCAAAGAAGCTTGGAGGCAAGAAGCAAAAAGAGAAGTGAGGTCACTGAGGTGGAGAAGGGAGTTTGAACAAGTAATGAAGGGGCCTGACGTCAGTCTGTCTTAAATACGGACCATAAAGAAGAATGGAGAAGTTGGTGAGATGTGAGAACAGTCATAGCAAATGCCCTGAGGTTACCCTGTCTGGCCAACTTTCAGAGAGAACTGTACCCAGGAGTCCAGGAAAGAGATCAACATGGGAAACCTGGACTAGATGGCCTATAAGGTGCCTTCTAGCCATGAAAACTGTGGGAATGTCTTCTCTCTTAAGGCTATTGGATAATAATCCAGCTTATTCTGTCTGCAAATGCTTCATGGCTTTTTGGTAACAATAGGACAGAATTCAGGCTTTAGATTTGCAGGCTGGTTTTATGAGACCTCAATACTAACGCTTTTTTTTCTTTTCTTTTCTTATTAAAGTTCACTTCCCTTGAGCTTGTGAATAACTGCGTTCTAATTGAGAATTCAGTGTCCTCCGCTCAGTCCAAGTTTGTTTGAATAAGGCCCCAAATTTCTTTCAAGGCTGGTCCACCCAGAGCCTTGGACTACTCTTCGGTTTCTAACAAGACCAGTTAGTTTGTTTTGCAAAAAGCTGTGGAGTCACAAGACAGACAGCCGACTTTACATGTTTCTTTTTGGCTTTTATTTGGCCAACATCTGGACAACGCATCTCGAGCCAGTTTCTCGGAATATGTTCTTCTGGAAATTCTATTTCAGTTGACAGTGGGAAATGAATTTAGCTAGTCTAAAAACGGCCTCATTTCATCCCCCAGGCCAGTGGGATTTCTGGCCAGAGTCTTCTGCGGCAGACATCTCCCTGAATTTCTGCAGTCCGTGTCAGTCACTGGCAGCCCCATCTGATCAGATCATTCTCTGAAGGTGAGCACATGACCTCCTTTGTATGTGCGGAGCACCCACCCTCATCCTTCTACACTCAGCCACTCAGAAGCCCCAGAGTGGTGAGGTTGGCCTTGCTACAACCAAGGTACTACTGATGTCCCTACCCAGGCTAAGGCCCCCACGGTCAGGAGGCCAGCCATCCTCATGTGCTTGGGTGCGCCCTAACCCTTCCTCCCTCTCCTGGGCCTCTGCTCCACACACACTTGACACAGGTTTCGTGCTCGTCTGTGCCTTGTAACTTATGCCAAACTGTGTCTGGGACAGCTCTTGCCTTGGAACGCTTGTGCCTCATCTATCCATCCACTCATCTTCCATCCAGCCATCCATCCGTCCATCTATCCATCCATCCATCTATCCATCCATCCATCCATCTCTCCATGTATTGAGTTGAGATGAATTTATTGAGCACCTACTGCATATCAGACACAGTGATCGATGCTAGGGAGACAGCAGGGACAGAACAAACAAACATCCCTGCCCTCATGGAGCTTCCTTTCTAGTGGAAAAGACAGATTATAAAGAAAATAAAGCAAAATGTGTGGAAGGTGATGAGTGCTGTGGAGAAATAAAAGCAGGGAGGGTTACAGAGCGCTGAGCTTGTGGTTCGGGGAAGGCTTTCCTTGGAGGGACGATCTGAAGGAGAGGAAATGAACCAGAAGGAATCTAAGACAAAGGGCAGGTTTTGGGGTGCTGTCTTCACTCCAGAAGTGTGTTGTGTGTTACCTCATGGGGTACGGGAAGTCTTGGAGGAGTTTGAGCAGGAGAGTGACCTGATGTGATTTACATTTTAACAGTGTCATTCTGGCTGCCCTCAAAGGCAAGGTCAGAAGCAGGAGACCCATTTGGAGGCTGATGTAATAATCAGGGTGGGTCAGAATATGGTAGTGAACGTGAGGGGGAGTGGCAGGATTCTGAACATATTTTGAAGAGAAAGCAGACAAGCTTTTATGATGGATGCAATGTGGAGAGAGAAAGGAAAGAGTCCAAGAAGATGCCAGGTCTGGCCTGGGTCATGGCCAGGACAGCATTGCCTGTCTCACGTGGGGAGACTGGCGGGGAGGACAGGTGGAGGAGGCCATGTCGGGTGAAGGGCATTAAGTCTTCATTGCGTGTCTTTTATGAAATAAGGAAATCATCTCAGACACAGGGAAGATAATATATTTGAAACAGCTTGAGCCAAATAATAATAATCGGAGCTAGCACTCACCTGGTGATGCTTGGGTGTACGTTTTTTCATTCAACCTCACAAGGATCTTATAAGGTAGATGATTTTATTAATCATTATTATAATAAATATAGATTTAATTAATAATTATAATTATCATAACTATAATAATTATACTTGTTATAAGTATTATAGTTATAATAATTATAATATTGAATCTATAATAATTATTTTATATTATATTAAAATAGTTATTATAATTGTTATCACATGGTGGATGAGTTTATTATTAGTAGTACTATAACTACTACTACTACTTATAGAAGAAAAAATTAAGGCTCAAAGAAGTTAAATTACTAGCATAAAGTTCCTCAGTTTATGGGCACCAAGTTTTAAACTTGGGACTGTCTCTCACTCACTAAAGTCGGGTTTTAAGTGGTTAAATGAACCACACAGGCAGCAACCTACAAAGGGGATGCAGGTGGCTTTTGCTTTTTGCTTTTTCCTGAAGCCGTTAAGCACTTGCTTTTGTTGCTCCTGGAGCTGTCAGCTGAGCTTTTATCCCTTCAATCCATAGCAATGAAATAATTGCCTTCTGTGTAGCAAGCTCCATGCTGGTTCTGGGGATATGCTGTTGTGTAAACACGAATGTGCCCCCTGCCTTCTTATGGTTTAATCTTTATGTATAGAAACAAAGATAAAATTACAACTGTGATAAGTCATCCAAAGGACAGGTCCAGGGCATGGCGAGGGCATCTAATGGAGGAATGTGACTTAGTCTGGGGGAGGAGTGATGATTTAGCAGAGCAAAGGCAAGTAGGAGCTAACTAGGCAAAGGGGGATGGGGAGAAGAAGTGGTTCCAGGCAGAAAGGACATGTGCAAGGGCCCTGGGGCAGGAAGAAACATCACACATCCTGCATCCCATCCCAGGAACTTAAGGAAGGTCTGCCTCACAGGGGCTCAAGAGCAAGGAGTGGAGTGAGGCAAAACAAAAGCTAGAGGTCTCCACAGGCAGGATCAGATATTGAGAGCTCATTGTGGGTGACCACATAATTTGTCATCCAAACTGCCACACTTTTGAGAGTGCTCAAATACTAAACAGGATAGTTCATTGGCACTAGTGGGAGAACTAGGTTTGTCCTGGCCACACTAGACTGATAGACACACTATTTATAGACCAGTTTAAGGATTCTAGTCCTTGTTGTAGGAGTTGATGGGGACTAATTAACAGGTTTAGCAAAGTGGAAAGGGTTGACATGGTCAGATTTGCATTTTTAAAGCATCACTCTGAGTTTAATTAATAGTATTGTACCAACATCCACTTCCTAGATGTTATGATTATGGTTATAGAAAATGTTATCACTGGGAAAGCTAAGTGAAGGGTACAGGGAACTCTGTGTTTTAATTTTGCAACTTCCTTTGAATCTAAAGTTATTTCAAAATGAAAAAATAAATATTAAGCTTACTCTGGTTGCTGAGAACAGATAAGAGGTGGGCCAGTTGGAAAAACAAAGTTCAGAGAGGAGGCTAGTTGTATAGACCATGCAAGAGTTGAGGACAAACTAGTATGGAGGTGTTGGAAAGGGATAGTTAAGCTACAAAGCCAGTAGGCTGCTCTGGGAATCACATTTCTTTGTGCTCTCTGAGATGTCCCCCCAAGAGGATCCCTAGAAGAGAAGATAGGGGTCATTGGGGCTGCCCTTCTAACACACAGTTTCCCTCCTGTTAACTGCAAACTCTCCTAGGGTGGTCGGAGTAGTGGCTGGGAAAAGCAAATTCTTTCATTCATGCCATCATTATCTCTTCTTTCTAGGGAAGCGAGATGACGTTTCCCCAAACCAAAGCCCACAGAATGGGAATTATAGGGTTTGAACTTACCACAAACAAATAATTAAAATATACACCCTCCTTTTTTTGTGGATAGAGAGAAGGCAGTAAGAAGGAAGGAGTTGACAGGACATTTTTAGATGAAGGAGAGGTCGAGAAGGATGTGTGCTCAAAATAAACTGGTTTTGAAAAAAAAAAAAGTGTGCTTGAGAGTTATTTTTGGGAGAGCATATTTTTTGATTACTCCAATACTGGAAGACATCTAACAAGAAATATGTTAGTATTTACTTATTTTTCCATATTGGCTTGCATGGCTTTGGGGATTTCCAAACTTTAGTTCCTCTTTGTTATGTGTCTTCTTATTTCTTCTAAGTCCTTCCCAGGTGGGCAGAAGGTCGCAGTCTTGATAAGATAAATCGCCTTTGCCCGATATTGAGCCTCATTCATTAACCATCGGCAGGAAATTGTTGCCTGCATTGTTTTTTACAGCATGGGATGGCAGGAATCAGGAAGAAAAGGAGGTTCCTTTGCTTTAGCAGTGTTAGGGGCTGCGTATCTCATGCTCAAAAGCACACAAACTGCAGTATGGTATGTGCAGGTTAGTGGTACCTCGGTGGCAGTGGTGGGCATTTGGGGATGTAGGGAGGTGAGGATATTGGCACGGCATCACTGTAACATTGTCTTCATAGTTTCCAAGAATTATTTCCACCCCAAAAGTAAGATACAGGTTTTGTGTTTTATCACACTGGATAGATGAGTAAAATAAATGGATAGAGATTTAAATATTGGAATGATCTCTAAACAGTATTCTCCAAATAAAACTTTATGTAAGAATAGCCGCCTGCTTACTAAGTGGTTATATTCGAAAAGTCACTTGTTTGAAACTTGGAATGGTTTTTTTTGCAGCTTTATTGTGGTATAATTGGCAAAGCAAAATTGTATGTATGTATGCATGGATGGATGGATGGATTTATTCTGGTGGGAACACTTTAGATTTACCCTGTTAGCAAATTTCAAGGAAATCCTACCATTTGCAACAACATGGATGAACCGGGAGGACAAATACATTAAGTGAAATAAACCAGGCACAGAAGGACAAACACTGCATGATTCCACTTATACGTGGAACCGAGAAAAGTCAAACCTCACACCCCAAACAAACTTCCCCAGGATTTTCCAGTACCCTGGCTGTGTTCACTTACTTCACTTCCTTGATCCCGGGTGAGTGTTTGCTTTACTCCATCTCAGCTCCTAGGTCACATCCTGAACCACCTTCAGAATCACAATGCAAGCATCCCACTCACTGACCACAAGCCCTCTCTTCTCAGATGACTTTGGCAAGTTCCCTCCACTTTATCAAGGCCTTCAGTTCTCTGATTCTATCACTGCCTTTCCTATTTTTTTTTCCAATTTAATTCCTTTAAAAATAAATCCATGGGCTTCCCTGGTGGCGCAGTGGTTGAGAGTCCGCCTGCCGATGCAGGGGACACGGATTCGTGCCCTGGTTCGGGAAGATCTCACATGCCGCGGAGAGGCTGGGACCATGAGCCACGGCCGCTGAGCCTGTGCGTCCGGAGCCTGTGCTCTGCAACGGGAGAGGCCACAGCAGTGAGAGGCCCGCGTACCGCAAAAATAAATAAATAAATAAGTAAATAAATAAATAAATCCATACCACCACACAACAATGAAATCAGAATCACATGGGGTGCGGCACAGGTGTTAGGATTTTTCAAAGCTCTTTGGTGATTATAATGTGTAGCTGGGTTGAGAACCATTACTCCTCATCTGAACATCAAAACAGTCCGTTTTCTAGTTAAGTTGATAGATAAATCCCTTTTAGTTTGTTGATAAGTATTAAGGTGGATTTTAACAGGATTATTCTGGAAGTGGAACATCCCTTAATAGCTATAGCTTCAGGACCATGGAGGGGTTAACAGGGGAGAGATTTTTGGTCTGTGCTTCATACATCTTCCTGTAAAAGGTTACCTCCTCACCAGGGACTCCTTAAAGACGGAGTCTGTCATTATTCTCTAAGACAGTGGTTCTCAAATGATGCTCCAGTGGCATAATCATATAATCATAAGTTCATCAATAGTTGGGTGAGTTCCAGATTTGTATCTTCATTCCTGACCTGAGCTGTAGACTTTTACATATCCTGCTGCCTACCTGGTACCTCCTCTTGGATGTCAATAACTCTCACTTAAAATGACCCAAACCAAACCCCTGATTTTCTCTCTACACCTGCTCTTGCCTCAGTATTCTCCATCTCAGCTAATGGTGCCACCTAGTAGCTAATTCTCTTATTCATTTAAGAGCTGAGCTTAACTAGGACACTCTTGAGACTACCTCTGACTCATCACTTAACCCTCTCCTGTCCAATCCATCAGCAACTTCCGGTAGGTCTCCTTGTTAATTATATTCTAAACCTGGGCATTTCTCATCACCTCTATCCCTGTCACTCCACTGCAAGCCAGTTTCATCTCTTGAGGAAATGACCTCAATGCCCTCCTGATTGGTCATAACATGTTTTCACCTTCACAGAGAGCACATTCACTGCAGTGCTGCGTTTTCTACTGTTTCCTCAGCAGCCAGATGGATTCTTAATTAGGTCCCAGCCCTGGCCTTCTCAAAATCCTTTATTGACTCCCCATCTTATGCATAAACAATTCAAATTCCTCCCAGCACCAACAAAGCCTGGTCTGATCTAGCCTTTGCCTACCTTTCTTCTCACACTGGCTTTTCTGTTCCTCAGATAGACAAGACACTTCCTGCCTTAGAGCCTGGTGCTGACTTTTCCTCCCTGGCCGTTCCCAACTCTCTACTTCATGATTTCATGGCTTCTTTGCTCGCCATGCTGGTCTCTGCTCAAATGTCATTAGCTCAAGAATTATTCTGACCACCCGCCTAAAAGATCCTCCACTCCCTGTAGTACTCAACCACACTTTAGCTCTTCATATCATATCCAGGTGTGAGTTGGAGCTGCCTCATACTGCTCTATAGAGCCGATTGTACGCATCACATTGTCACACTGATTATGACATCACCTCGGTAGTTTGAGGTTGTCCAGGGTGGGAGTATTTACACTGTGGCAAAAGCTGTAAATCAAGCTGTGTCCCTGAAGCTTTTTGTGAAACATTTACGCCACTGCTTCCGACTACATGAATTCAGATTATAGACTTGTGTGTTTTGGTCTGACTCCTTCAGTGGAATTTAAGCTCCGTGAGCACAGGGACCTATGTTGGGCTGCACCCCGCAGGCCTGCAAGCTCTGTACTTGCCCACCCCACCAAGTGAGGCAGAAGGCCGGCTGGACAGGGCAGATTCACTGGGGGCGGGTGGAGGGTGTTACCAGTTATAGGGGGAATTGACGTCAGGTTGGCTCATCGGTTACCAGGGAAACCAGCAGAGGAGCAAGCCCCTAACTGCCCCTTTGATAAGCTATCAGAACAATCCCTAGCTGGGGCCTGGGGACAAGGACGCAGGCATTTACTGATTAGGCTCTGTGATTAAGGGGGAAGGTCAGTCATGTGAATTGGGTGTAGGTAAAGCAGGGACTAGTTGAGCAGGGGATGTACAGAGAGCAAGAGAATAGCCACCTTGGGTGGCCTGATCATACAACTTATTATGACTTTTGCATATGATCACATTTAACATTTAACTGTCTGTGAGAGTCTCTGGACACAGTTGGCATTTAGTCAATGTTTATTGGATGGATGGGTGAATGGATGGATGGACAAACGAGTGAAAGTCAGATTTTGGTGGTCTCGTCCCAATTTTCAGAAATAAAATTTTTTCAAAGGTGGAATTTATTTTTTTCTCCCTTATATCTTTCTTAAACTATTGGTCTTTGCAATACTCTCTGCTCTGAGCACAGGTACCACAGGCTCTTCTTTTTCTTTTCTTTGTTTTCTTTTTTCAACATGTGATTTCCTTTTGCAGGTAATATCGTATTTGTCCTCTCCTGTTAATAAAATTTTCTCTTTCATTTATCTGTCTAAATTAAACACGTGTTTTGTTTGGTCTGGTTTGGTTTGGTTTGGTATTTGTCATGGTCACCATAAAGTCTGGAAACCCAGGCAAATGTACATAGTGAATAGTATGTGGATAGGACATCACCCTGCATGATCTGTTTGGTGACATAATGTGACAAGTTGAATACGTTGTCCTCTATGAGTCATGCTCAGTGCAGTTCAGTGCTCTGTGCCAGGGAGGATAGTCAATAACACAGCATGTCCATCAGTCACCACACCTGAGTCCACGATGCCTCACCTTGGAGGACTGGTGTCTCTAATTTTCACTGAATGAATCTTCACCTTTAGTATACATGGGAAAATGGAATCAAGGGAGCTTAGATGTGGCGAGCCTACGGCTCACGTTCCAGGGTCACTTCCTCCCGTCTTATTGTGAAGATGATCTCACCCGTCTCTCACTGTTCTGATGAGAAGAGATCGTTCACCGTCCCGTGGGAACCACTGTGGTGACCTTTTCCTAGCCTGTCAAGTGCGGACAACTGTTTAATCACAGATGGTGAAATCTGTCCAAATGTCCCCTGTGTTTTCAGACTTTGAGGCCACCTGAACAATGAACACAGTAACCTCTGGGTGCTTTTGTGTCTGAGCACATTAGGGGGCCCTTTTCCTAAAATAGGGCGCACTGGGGGATGAAGGAGAGAAAGGACCGTCCCTGGGCATGCGCAGTGCAGACTCAGGGGGAGGAACGGGGACATTGTGGAGCGATAGTCGTGAAGTTGCTGGGGAGTTTTCAAAGGACAAAAGACCTTTGCAAAAAGCCTAGTAGCATAAGGCTGGGTGAGGACAGCCATCCAAACTGTCCAGGGTCCCCTGAGTCTGGCTTGCACAGCCAATTCCGGGAGGGATGAGGAAGACTCATGTAGGAAGGAGGAGTTGGGAGGCAGGCTTGCCTCGTCTCCACCTAATTGACCAAAGCACATTCTTCTGCCTTTGTGTCCCCAAGGGCGGTGTTTGTCACAGTGTGGTCCATGCATCATCTGAGTAAGACCA
The DNA here is from genome assembly GCF_000442215.2 of Lipotes vexillifer. Lineage (NCBI taxonomy): Eukaryota > Metazoa > Chordata > Mammalia > Artiodactyla > Lipotidae > Lipotes > Lipotes vexillifer. Next base: position 427,624 of record NW_006792756.1, read on the forward strand.
TCTGTGATACTAGTTATCCTGTAGGTTCCTGGTTCCTACCCCAGATCTACTGCATCAGAATCTCAGTAAATGTTAGTTTTCTTCCCTTCTCCATTTCCTTTCCTGGAAGTCCTAAAAAAAATATTTAGGCTCGTCTTTCACACTTCCATTCATCAATCATTGCTTACAGTTACTAGGTTAAATCTTATGAAATTGCCAATGTAGCAATGTAATATACTCCTAAATCATGCTAAATTCCAGGCCCTGTCCCAGGTGCTGGAAATGCAAGCACGAAGAAAATAATCCTTGACATCAAAGACTTCACCACACTGTGGGTAGAGAGACACATAAATGAAGAGATAATCCAGTGTGGTTATTTGTGGTGGGCGCTATGCTAATTTGCTTAACTGTTGGTGTTTTTAAAGGACATTCAAGCACATATATTATGAAATATAGACAACTTTTAAATTATTTACATAAATTCTCAGATGAGAGGTTGAGGATAGGTTATTAAGGGAAGTTAGCGTGGTATTCATTGAATTTGATGTCAAGAAGAAACACCTATACAGGAGAGTGATAATTTTCAGTGATGGGTACCCAAGGATGGGAAGAACAAGAATATCAAGGTCACCCGAGGCTCTTTTTTTTTTGAATTACGTATTTCTCTTCTCATGAGAGCATCTGCTATATTCCTCTAAGAAAGACAGCCCATTCCTCCGTCCCCCTTAGAAGCACTGCCTGAGGGAGTTAGTGAGGAGAGTGAGACATAGCCTTCAGGTTTGTGGGTACAGAAGAAAACATTTAGAACCACTCTCACTTCCAGAGTGGCAAGTCAGAGACGGGTGCTAGACTTGGCCTAGTTGGTCATTATTTCTTGTGTTGTTATATTTTGACATTTTTACAGCTACATATAGACTCTAATACATGCCTCTTTTAGGGGATAAATGAATGTGGTTGTAGGAGATCACCAGGGATAAATTTGAGCCAATGATCTTAGTAATTTCATCTAGAAGTAGATGGTGGCTAATGGAATTGACAAGAGTTTAGGAAAAAGAAAAACCAACTGTGGATATCTAGAGTGGTTTGGATGAAGCACGTGACATGAAATAGTGTCTAAATAAAACTACTTTGGCAGTGTTCCTTGGGAAGTCTAGAAACACTGATGCCCCCTGAAGAGGTGAGCTGACTGCTGAATCAGGAAGCAAATAGGAATGCAGTAAGGCATGAGAAATGGAAAGTGTAGGTGCTAGAATGCCTTCTCTTTCTCCAGATATACTTTTAAGATCCAAACTGAGACCATTCTTCCGCAAAGCAATCCCAGTCTACTCCAGCATACCGTCTCTGAACTCTTAGAACCTTCATGATTTTACATCATTCAAGTGATGTTTATTAAGGTCTGTTGTTATGGATCATTTACTACCTCTTTCTTGGCTTGTCAATTAGATTGTAAAGCTCTTCTCTACACTTTGTCAAGGAATATCCAAAGCCATTTTTTGTAAGTCAAACAATTGAATTATATAGGATCCAACTTAATGCAAAATAAAGTCTTAATAAATATTTTTAGAGTGTAGAGAGAGAAGGAAGTAAAGAAGGCTAAGACTCCCAGTGTTTAAAAAAGCCATGAGTTCTTTTAGTAAAACTTAGTTTGCCAAGAGAAAAGGACTTTTGAGGGGAAAAGAGTTCTTCGAACATTCTTTAAAATGAAGAGAACAGGATTTGTTTTTCATTCCCAGAGTGATAGCTAGAATGTATCATCCTCAGTTTAAACCAAAAGGCATCTACCTCCAAACTATTAAAAAAAAAGTTGCTGATCAACTCCACATAGCTGTGAGTAACTTGGTGTTACTGTGACCTGATGTATTTTTTAAACACTTGCCCCGTGCTTCATGAAAAGCCAGACTTTGGATACGTGTGTGTCAGCTGGTATAATTAAAAAACATAATAATTTTCTGGCCAGGGAGTATGTACTGGGAAGTTCAGTAAAGGCAAAGTGTGCAGGGCATGGGGGTAGGGATTGGCTTTCGAATCCCAGGAAGCTAAAATAACCAGAAGAATGTTCAGCAATGGGCTCTTGAAACCAAACGTCTGAAACTGAAGACTTTGCCAAGGTTTCTAGAATGGTAGCTGGTATAAACTGACACTCTTCATTTGTTTTCTCCAAAATGTATGGCCTACTTATGGGATGGGACAGAAGGGCAAGTGTCAGTGAAAGACAGTTTAAAAAGCAAATGAGGTTAGTATTTTAAATAACCAGCTATTCTTTCTCCAATTTACCATGCATAACACTTTATCTGCTGCTCATTACAAACCGAAGAATCACCTTGTCAAAGGAAGGTGCCTCCCTGTTTCACTCTGACTCTAGATTTTCTTAATTATTTCCTCCCATTGGTATGGAGTGGAAGTCCATCTGTCTTGGTAGAAAGAAATTAATGGCTGCCATTGAGCATGCTATGATGTTAGGTTAAAATATGGTTACTCCAGCTCTGGTCCTAACAGCCCAGCCCACTTGTTCAATTAGTTCCCCTTCACACACATAAAAATTCTTAAATGTCAAAAGGTAAGGAATTCTTCATTCCTCCTTGTTCTAAAGTCTAGGCCTTCAAAGACCAAAGCAACCCACTGTTTATATACCTTATTAAAAATAGCTCGGGGGCATGGATTCACAGCCCAGGGGACCTGCTTCATAGAACTTTTTTTTTTCAGCCACTTAACCTTGTGTTCTTTTTAAAGATCAAAAGAGGTAAAGTTCCATAAACTCCTTATTTCTAGGAGATTCTCTCTTGTGGCAGATTCTTTTTAAAAATGTATATAACTTAACAGTTTCTCTCTGTTGCTAAAGGGACTTGAGGGAGGGGAAAGAAACAAAGAAGATGGATAGTTTAGTTCTTAAGAATTTATATTATATTAATGACTTCAGTTTTTTCCCTGCATATAATGACAGCAGGAACAGACAGAAAGGGGCAAGTGTCCTTGTATGTTAAAGAAGCTTATGTGTCGTAGCACCTTCGCTTGTAAAGAAGGAATACTTTGCGAAAGTAAAGAAGGGAATTCACAGGTTCTTGTCTTGATGGCAGCACTAAACACTAAGTAGATCTTGTGCTTTAGCAAATCAGTTATGCCTCCATTTTCTTTTTTTTTTTAAATTTATTTATTTTATTTATTTATTTTTGGCTGCCTTGGGTCTTCGTTGCTGTGCGCGGGCTTTCTCTAGTTGCAGCGAGCGGGGGCTGCTCTTCGTTGCGGTGCGCGGGCTTCTCATTGCGGTGGCTTCTCGTTGTGGAGCACAGGCTCTAGGCGCGCGGGCTTCAGTAGCTGTGGCTCGTGGGCTCTAGAGCACAGGCTCAGTAGCTGTGGCGCACGGGCTTAGTTGCTCCGCAGCATGTGGGATCTTCCCGTTCCAGGGCTAGAACCCATGTCCCCTGCATTGGCAGGCGGATTCTTAACCACTGGGCCACCAGGGAAGCCCCTCCATTTTCTTACCTATCAAGTAGGACCTGATGCTAATTGTATTATCTTTGCTGAAGACAGAAAAGAATTGATCAGTGGTAGAGCAATAGGATTTAATGTCTCAGAATGAGAGCTGCATCTAAGACTGAGGTGCATTATCCAGGTTGCTAGTATTTGAGCCAAGTCCTTCTTAGGCTATGGATACTTATGTAGCTTCCTGTATTGTTAATGAGCTGGAATGCAGTGCCATTCCATGTGTATGCATTCTTTTCCCGGCAGGATTTCATTCTCATTAGTAAGAACTGGGGCATCTTTATAGGACCCTCACATCTTTGAACATTTATTGGTGTCCATAGAGAATAGCACGTTGCTATCACTTTGTGCAGAACGTCACTGCACTCCTTCAGACCATTAACAACCAAGTGCCTGTGAGGATAAATTGCTGTATTTTTTCTCAACCAAATCGTTCAATTTCGAAATTTGATTTAAACCAACAAAAAATTCAATAAACCCATATAGTTCACTTTTCCTTCCATCAAGCCCTTTATATATATCCTGAGAATCTTTACTACAACTTGTTAGTTTTAAAATCCAGACTTCTTGAAAATTTGATTCAAACATTTGTACTTGATGGAATAAAACAAGTTTAAACATACAAGTGTAGCACATATGATCGTGTTTGTTCATAGTCCAAGAAATATGTTACTAACTCTGGGGGTAAAATTGTCTAAGGATGTGCATTCTCTGTTATGTAAGAATGGTTCATTCTATCCAAGGATGTTGATTATTGGTGTAATGAGTATATTAATTTGTTCAGGCTGCCATTACAAAGTTCCACAGACTGAGTGGCTTAAACAACAGAGATAGATTTTCTCACAGTTCTGGAGGCTGAGGTCAAGGTGTTGGCAGGTTTGGTTTCTTCTGAGGTCTCTGTCTTTGGTTTGCAGATGGCCACCTTCTGGCCGTGTGTTTTCGCTGTTGTCTCTGTGTGTGTACATGTGTCTGATGTCTCTCTCTCTCTCTCTCTCTCTCTCTCTCTCTCTCTCTCTGTCTCTGTGTGTCCAAATCTCCTCTTCTTATAAGGACCCCAGTCATATTGGATTAGGGACCACTCTAAAGATTTCATTTTAACTTAGTCACGTCTTTGAGGGCCCTATGATCTCCAAATACTGGGAGTTGGTATGAATTTCGGTGAGACACAATTCAGCCGAAAACAATGAGGAAAATTCTTTCTACGTCAGTCTGCTTTGAACCCATTCACGTAACAGAGCATTGAGCAGAGCATTAATGCAGGACTCCAGTTTACTAACTATCCCTTCCATAAGCCTGTATCTTAAACCAAGTTGCCCTGAATTTGGAGCACCAAGGAGATGAAAAATCTCAAGCCGATGAAGCTTCTAAGGCCGGAGAAGTTTAGATGATGTTCAAGGAGCACAGCCAAACGATGGCAGAGCCAGGCTTAAAACCCAGGTACGCTGAGTGTGGACTGAATGTGCCAGGTGGAAAATAAAAATTGTCCATCATATTGACATGTTTGTAAGATGCATCCCTTACAATAATAAAATAAAGAAGACTGGGGGTGGGGAAGGGAAGCAGAAAGCACAGTAGACAAGAGGCCTGACTTCCAGTACAATCACAAGAAGTTTGTTGCTTTAGACGGGAGCCTCTGAAGGCTCTGACAATTTTAGCTGTTCGGTATTTATGATAACAATGCCACTTATGTCTCTCTAATAGACACCTGGGATCACGGGGGACAAATCAGGGTGACATTATTTAATGAACGTCTCTGTTCCTTAACCTGAGAGACCCAGTAGAGCTGCGTTCTGCCTGCCGGGGGCCTACTGCCTATCACTTTTAGAGGTGGAATCAATTATATCAGCGATTCCTGAAGCAAAAGGGAAGTCGTTAACCTAAAAAGTATAACCCTTCATTCTACAAATGAGGTATTTCAAGGCCAGAGTGATGGAGAACTTAGCAAAACCTCCCAGCTTATTATTAGCTGCTCTGAAATTAGGATTCCCACCTTGTCACACTGACTGGTTCTCCCTTTCACTTCAGTTCACTAGCTCCATTAATATAAATGAAAGTATTATTTGTGTCTTTGCTCCTAACACAACTTCACTCTGTGGTTTTTTGCATTTTCCTCTACAATTCACTATGGTGTAAAAACCAGGGGAGGGCATTCGCTTTGATCTGAAACATTACTGAGACCATCGTGCCAAAGGTCACAATTATTGTGGAGCTCAATCCTTGTGTTAAAATATATTTATGTAAACTGTTTGCACTTGGGGGCTTAAAGGAAAGACGAAAGCTTGGACTTTTGAACCAGCAGATCTGAGTTTGAGTCTCAGCTCAGCCACTGACTAGCTGATTGATAGAGCACAAATTACTTTCTCTCTCTGAGCCTGTTTCCTTATCTGAAAGAACGATAATACAGTAACTACCTAGCCAGATAACTGTAAGGAATGGAGAAAATATATGTTTTATTGAGTTTAATGCCAGGTACACCCAAGACATTCAGTAAATGGTACCTATCTCTTCCCTGCTTTCTCTTCAAACTAGGAAATAACGGCTATATTAGTAGAAAGAAGGTGCTGACTTTCCAATCCTCTGTGTTGGTTGAAGGCCTACACCTCTTCATTCTTGGAATATCAGATGATATCTAAGACTATAAAATGGAGAAGCTTCTACTTACTTGAGTGCTAACAGATATAATAATCAGCAGTGTCTTCTCAACTGCAAAATGCCTTGACAAACACCAAATACTACATAAAGCGTCAAACCTCACCAGCCATTCATTTTGCTTTAAGAAATTTATATCCCAACTTTCATACTCAGATTAGCATCTAAAATCAATTTTTGGAACTGAAGTATAAAATAAAATATCAGTTCTAATTACTTAGCGAAGTAACTCTTAAAGATGGCAATAATTTTCATAATTGGCAGTTGATTACAATCGTAATGTGAGAAATGAATAATTATTTAAACTCAGCTTTTAAGGGACCTCTTTACCACAATACCAGAATATGCAAAAATAAAAATATGTATGCATTGGGCTTCCCTGGTGGCGCAGTGGTTGAGAGTCCGCCTGCCGATTCAGGGGACGTGGGTTCATGCCCCGGTCCAGGAGGATCCCACATGCCGCGGAGCAGCTGGGCTCGTGAGCCATGGCCACTGAGCCTGCGCGTCCGGAGCCTGTGCTTCACAACGGGAGAGGCCACAGCAGTGATAGGCCCGCGTACCAAAAAAAAATATATATATATATATATATATATATATATATATATATATATATATGCACAATCAATATATCATTAGGCTAAAATTTTACTTAAGTTTTTTTATGGCTCCTGTTCTATGCATTTTTATAGAGCAAGTGACAGATTTAAAACAAAGGAGATTTACAGTACAGGTAAAATATATACAGGTTTAAGGCGCTATGTGTAATTGCTTTTCTTTCAGTGACATACCCCAAATGCCAAACTGATTTCCAGTTCTCTCTGTACATGAATTATAATAATTATAATATTCACAGTGTTTGCTTATCCAACTAAAGTTGGGGAAGAAGTGTACTCTTCCCAGCTAGAGCACCAACTAGTGGTTAATAGGAAGAACTGCTAGCAATTTAGGAACTAGGATTTGGGTTCTATTTCTGTTGGGAAGGATAGTAATGTGTTTGAAGCAATTTTTTTTTTTTTTGCTTTGATTAAGAGTGAGAGGGGAAGAAACTATATCACAGTGATTATAGCTCAGAAAGCAGATTGCCTACATTTGAATACCAGCTCCACTGAGGTATTCCATAGATAATATAAGTTGGGCAAGTTACTTTACCACCTGGTACCTTGGTTTGGACATCTGTAAAATGAGGATCACACCAATACTTACACCATCGGACCACATGAAACCTAAGGAAGATACTTTATGGAAAACACTTAGCACAATGCATGTCACATAATTAGCACCCAGCACATGTTTGCCATTATGTTTTTGTTTCTTGTTTTTTGTTTTGTTTTTTTTTGCGGTACGCGGGCCTCTCACTGCTGTGGCCTCTCCCGTTGCAGAGCACAGGCTCCGGACGCGCAGGCCCAGCGGCCATGGCCCACGGGCCCAGCCGCTCCACGGCATGTGGGATCCTCCCGGACCGGGGCACGATCCCGCGTCCCCTGCATCGGCAGGCGGACTCTCAACCACTGCGCCACCAGGGAAGCCCATGTTTGCCATTATGATAGAAGGTAGTGAGCGACCACAAAGTAATGAACATGTGTTTGGATTTCTCTACATCTTTGATACACAGCAGAGACCCCATTCAGCCAGGTTTGAAAGGAACTGTTCTCTCCTACCAATATGAAAAGTCTAATATCTGTAAGCTGTTTCCTGCACTCATCAGTGTGAGGGACACCCTAATCCAAGAATTTCGCTAATTACTTTCTGGCAAGGCATCTGGTACTCCACACTTTAATTAGCATGCCCTGCTAGTTCACCTTTAAGACACACAGCAGCCCTCTTGAAGGGGACTGTAGTGAATGGGGAACAACTTAATAGCAAAGCCAGTTCTCCGTGGCTTTGTCCCTGGAGAGTTTGTACGTGGAGAGTTTCCTTCCTACAACTGAAGGAAATTCTTTTCAGGTACAGATATGGAGATATGATAAAAGGCAGTGGAGAGTGATAGAAGGAGCATGGATTTGTGGGAACTACACAGTCATGGGGTTGAATCTCCACTTTGCCACCTCTGTGACCTCAGACAAGTCATTCAGCTCTCATGAGCAATCACTTGTAAAATGGGGGTAATAATAGCTACTTGCTGGGAAGATTCAATAAAAATAAGATAATGAGCATAAAGTACCTGTACTGGCATCTGTCACATGGCGTGCCCTCCACATCAAATGATTTTAACCCCCGCCACTGAGAGCATGGCTGTGTCAATTCAGTCCTCAAGGGGAATGGCTAACCCTTACACAGTGCCAACTTTACAAGTTTTAATTTATGTGATTTTCTTAAAATCCATATGAAATAAGAATCATCATTGGCTTTATACCTATTTTACAGATGAGGAAACTGAGGCACAAAGTGGCTGAGGGACTTGTCCAAGGTCAGAGAACCAGTGAGTTGCAGAGTCAGCCTTTGAACCCAAGCAGGGTGACTCCAGCCTCCATGCTCATAACCACTGAAATAAACCGACTCTCAAGGGATTGGTGACTGACTGTCTTTCCTCCCCTGCATCTCTTTTGGGTCCCTTCTATAGCCCTGGTCACACTGTCTGGTAACTGATTCATATATGCACATGCCTGCCTGCCTGGGAGGCTGCAAGTTTCTTCCTTGCGTCTTTGCCACTTTCAGTTCCTCAGGGCACCCAATGCATTCCCTCACTATGTAGGTAAGCAACAAATAGTATAAAAATTGAGGGCAAGAAGATTGTTTAAATTTTTTTATACACTTTTTAAAGGTTGCTTTCCATTTACTGTTATTACAGGATATTGGCTTCATTCCCCGTGTTGTCAATACATCCTTGAGCCTATCTTACACTGAATAGTTTGTACCTTCCACCTCCCACCCCCGTAATAGCCCTCCCCCTTCCCTCTTCCCACTAGTAACTACTAGTTTGTTCTCTATGAGTCGGCTTCCTTTTTGTTGTATTCACTAGTTTGTTGTACTTTTTAGATTCCACATATAAGCGATATTATATTTATTTTTCTCTGTCTTATTTCACTTATGTATTTATCTTTCTCTGTCTTACTTCTTTCACTTAGCATAATGCCCTTCAAGTCCATCCATGTGTTGCACATGGCATTATTTCATTCTTTTTTATGGCCAAGTAGTATTCCATTGTATATATATGCCACACCTTCTTTATCCATTCATTTGTTGATGGGCTTGATTCTGTATCTTGGCAATTGTAAATAATGCTGCTATGAACATTGAGTGCATGTATCTTTTCAAATTAGTGCTTTTCTTTTTCCAGCTATATACCCAGGAGTGGAATTTCTGGGTCCTATGGTAGTTCTAGTTTTAGTTTTTTTGAGACACCGCTGTACTGTTTTCCACAGTGGCTGAGGCAAAGAAGATTTGAGAAATTTCACCTGACTTGGCATTCTTGTCACATGGTGTTCAGCGATGCAGTCCGATTGACTCTCAGGACTTTCTGAGACAGTTTATGGAAGGTCTTAAAGGAAGATGGGAAGACGCCACCTTGCCATCACTCCTGACTCTGCCGCTAAGTCAATGGTGTTGACAAGGTGACAGTGTGTGGCTAAGATGGAGAGCAGTTGTAGACATGAATGACCACTGAGTACTCCTGTGTGACTTCACTTCCACACTCTGTTTCTTGAGTTCCTCAGGGTCGTGGCTTTTCCTAGTTATGGGAAGAAGGGGAAAACATTGACATTCATGGTAAAGCCTTAAGGAAGGGCCAAGGGAGCTTCAAACTCAGGCCAAATGACTCCAACACTTGTGCTCTTCCAGCATACCATGCGCCCACCGATGACCTCTTCAAACTCCGGGAGCCAGGTTTTATCTAAAACAGAAAAAATAAATACCTGGACCTATGTGTTATCACCCTCTGCTTTTTCATCTAGAGCAACTCTGAAATGCATTAATCACCTATCACCTATAAGACACTTGGAGCTGCTGGAATAATTTTTCACTTTCTGAACTAACTCAGGGGAGACTTAAATGTAGAGGCTTTTTGTCCATTCTGCCAGTGACTATCAAGGGAAAATTCAGAGAACGAATGGCAGATTTTAGGCTCATAATGAATTCTGCAGAGAGCTGGCAAGGAGTCCTACTGTTGGGTAATAGAAACTCCACTGTTTTGTTTTGTTGTTTTGTTTTAACTAGAATTTTCTCTCAAAGGAGAAACATTTAGAGAAGTGCTGTCAAGTGGTCCACCTCTGTAATGATGGATTCCCTCACGAGACGCCTAGCCCACAGCCCACGTGTCTAACACTGTGCTGCGTATTGACATGCTGTCTAACTTTGAGCAGGTCATGGAACCTCCCACCTTGGGGCCCCCAGGTGAAGTGAGGAAAGGTTACAGCCTTCCCGCAGAAGTAAATCAAGTAACAGAGTAAAGGAAACACGTATAATTTTGACCCTGGAATTCGAGAGGCCAAGTTTATATGCATGAATATAAATTTCTGTTTACTTTTTCATTAACCCCATAATCCTTAAAACTTTTTAAAATTATGTACAGTGGGAAAATTTTCTAAAATGTTCAATTCGTAAACATAAACACGCTAATCATTATGTCTTTATATGATGACTGTGTGATCATTGCCTGAGGGTCAGTAGTCTAAAAACCCATTCTTTATGTAAGAAGCTAGACTTGGAGATTGGACCACTGAGATGACTGACTTCAGGAAAAGCAGTGAAATGTTGTTTCTTTGGCTGAAATGAGAATATGCTCTTGAGCATTGACTCTTTCTTCTAAGAATGGGGTATTAAAACTGATTCTGGTTAATTCGGTACATCAGTCCTTTGGATTCTGGTTAACAGAGGCTTGGCATATTTATTTAGTTTGGAATGTTTCATTTGGTAGTATTTACTTGGTAGTATTTACAAGTCCATTTGTCTAGCACAGAGAGGCAAAGGTGCATTAAAAAATTACTCAAGCAGAAATGTGATATTGAGCATGTTTTGTCGGGGCACTTGACTCCCGAGCTTAGAAACTGTTCAGATGCCCCCATTAGGTGCACAGCTCCAAGGTGACACTCTGAAGTTTCCCTGAGGCCATGTCTTTTCTTATCACCCAGAGTCTACTTTCTGGACCGTTCAGAGACAGCAGAGTTAGACAGGGGTCCATACATGTGACACATACGTGAGCTAACATAGCTGCCTGCAAAAGGAAGAGATGTAATTCCTGACAGTGTAAATAGCATCCACTCCCACTGGCTGGAAACCCATCTGAGAAACAGTCCAACCTCCACTCCAGGACTGCTGTCCTCAAACCAAGTGAGCAGGAAAGGAAAGTCAATCTGCCATCTTCCCAGTCATTGTGCGTCGCTTTGTGCGCGGGAATGTGGCCTGTTCCCTGGAGGGAGGATCATAGTCACTGGAAGGGCATTCTCTGCTGGCAGCTTTCCACATCCTTAATGGGTACCGCGGGTGACATCAACCTGCAGCCCAGCTGCCGTCCTGAGGGTCCAGCCACTTAAAACCCGGGTTGGCTGTTTATGCACTTCAGTGGGAAAACAGTGCCCAAGCTGTCCCCAAGATTTAGTGAGGACACAATAATTGCTTTCCTTTCAACGGCCGGCCATGCATCTGCCACCATGGAGTATAGCACATGGCTGCTCTCATAACAGCAGTGGCAGGAGACAAACGCAGGAGGAAACAGAAAATGTCAAAGAGCTCAGGGTTGGAAATTGCGTTTTGCAGATGCCATTAAGCGCTACCAAGAGAGAAGATGAAAAAGCTAATTGACAGATTTAGTTATGTTTTGTCGTCTTTGAGTTGCTGAGTAAGTCATCAGGTGATGCTGATTAATCATTAATGTAAAACTTTCGAGAAACCCATCAATTGGTTGCAATTCATTGTTTACCCTCTCCACAAAGGTGTCTTAAATGACTATACCCTGCCAGCAAGAAAAGGAGGAAGAGGATAAATATTTCTATTCAGCCCAAGAACTGATAAAAGTTAATCTGTACAACACAAGAATATTAATTATAGTGTAAAAATTTAGGTATCTGTCAAGGACAATTAGGATATCTTTTATATTTTACCTAAAACTATACACACATACACATACATACACACACACTTATGCAAACGTATTCACCCGGGGTTTCTTCATCTGCAAAATAAATATAATAATAGCACATGCCCCTTGGGTATGTGTGTGTGCATGGCTTAAATAAATTAATATCTGTGTATGGTATAGAATATATGCTCAATAATTTTTAGCTTCCACTAATACTATATGAGACAGAGAGTAATACATCAAAATGAAGTTATAATTAAGAGACTTGCAAACTATTTTTTCTTTTTGTTCATAGATGTGTTATGCCACAAACATGTACTTTTAAAAGGCAGCAAAAAACACATCCTTTTAAAAAAAAATTATGGATTGATGTGTTTAGTAAGGGAAAAAAACCTTGTTTTTTTGCCCACATTCCCTTCCAAACGTGGAAAATAATGCCCAGTATTCTGCTCTGTACTTTTCATGGCATCTTAGCCACTGCCCTCTCAGGTCAAAGGTTAAGTGTTCAGGGGTAACTGAAGAACCTTTAAACAATATAGACTCCTCAGACTTGTTCCCAATCCACACATCAGAAGACTAGAATCCATATTTTAAGAGTCCACAGGTGATTCACGAAGCTGGACAGAGCAGTGGCCAGCAGTGGCTGGACAGAGCAGAGCAGTGGAAAGGAGTGGGTGACCACTACTTTCCTGCACATTTAGAATACAGTGTGTGGGAAACTGTGTTAGTCTAGGGCTACCATTACAAAGTACCAAGTACCACAGACTGGGTGGCTTCAACAACAGAAATTTATTTTCTCACAGTTCTGGAGGCTAGAAGTCCAAGGTCAAGGTGAGGGCAGCGTAGATTTCATTCTGAGTCCTCTCTCCTTGGCTTGTAGACAGTGGTCTTTCCCCAACGTCTCCTACGTGGTCTTCCCTCTGTGTGTGTGTTTCCTAATCTCCTCTTCTTATAAGCACACCAGTCACATTGGATTAAAGCCCACCTAATGACCTTATTTGACATTAATCACCCCTTTAAAGGCCCTATATTCAAATACAGTCATATTCTGAGGTACTGGGGGTTAGGACATTTGTCTTCTTTAGTGTTTCCAAAATCCTGGAGCATTCAAGAGTTGCAAAATGCACACAGTCTATTCCAGCATTATCTCTGATGAATAAATTAATAGCGTAATCACTTACCGTGCCATGGTGCATATATTCTCCCTAATATCTGACCCGAATTTTGACAATTCGGGTGAGTCCATGTTATGCCCATTGTTCAACTCATCCTCCTTTCCCACTTCTCTCCAAATGCCTTGCCCATCACCCACCTTCGTCTTTTGTCAGATTTCTTCTTTTTCTCTTCTTTAAGGCTTGACTCTTCCTTATTAAAGGTGATGGTGTCTTTGGTAGGTAAATTCTGCCTCAAGCTCCTCTGCTTGCATCTCTAGTATTTTTCCCTTTTGCTAGGTCAACTGGAAAACTGTGAAGTGTCTGAAGCATATCTGGTACTCCCTCTTCTTTTTATGTGTTGTCCCCAGCCTCCCCTCCCTCGCCCACTGGCCACTTGGCTACCCCTGCTTCCACCTCTTCCCCCCACGGGTCTGTGGGCTGCAAAGCGGGAGTAGCTAATGAGGCAAGGCAGGGAAACAGAACCAGTCCTGATAGCCCAAGTGTCCCCTTTCTCCTGCTTCTTTGAGAACTTGGCGGAAAGCTTGATGCCACTTTCAGAAAGTTTGCAAGAGAAAATCTAAAGATGTGGTACGTGTATATAATGGAATACTACCCAGCCATAGAAAAGAACAAAATAATGCTATTTGCAGGAACATGGATGCAACTAGAGATTATCATACTAAGTGAAGTAAGGCAGACAGAGAAAGACAAATACCATATGATATCGCTTATACGTGGAATCTAAAATACGACACACATGAACCTATCTGTGAAACAAAAACAGAATCGTGGACATAGAGAACAGACTTGTGGTTGCCAAGGGGGAGGGCGTTGGGGGAAGGATGCAGCTGGAGGTAGGGGTTAGCAGATGTAAGCTTTTATATATAGAATGGATGAACAACAAGTTGCTACTGTATAGCACAGGGAACTCTATTCAATATCCTATGATAAACCATAATGGAAAAGAATATGAAAAAAAAGTGTATATATGTACAACTGAATCACTTTGCTGTACAGCAGAAACTAATACAACATTGTAAATCAGCTATACTTCAATAAAATAAATAAATGAATAAAAGAGAAAATTTAATATATATGTAGGCCACTATATGTGGGTAAAAGAAACAGTTAAAGGAAACTCTAAATGCTTCCTTAGAACTCATTCCTTTTTATTGTCTTACTTTTCTTTCCAATACAAGGTTCATAGTCGCTACAGGGCATTTCCACATAAAGGGTGTATTTAATCATTTGTCTTATGATTACGAACACCTGAAGGGAGTAAAATTCTAACATTTTGATTGCTGTAAATTTTTATTTCCAGGAAAGTTCCCAGCATTTAGTGATATTTCAGTACTGCTCATCTGAGTCAAGAAATGCAAGTTCATTTAAAATTAAACATGAGGCATGCATCTAGTCTATCCTTCAAATAAAACTTATATATATTTTTCCATTTGTAGATGGATCTGTGGATCTCACCGGCTGGGCTGGTTGCTTTCACTCCTTATTACCAACACATCATAACTGAGTTCACAGCATCTGACTTTTTCCCCATGTTTCTATTACGTGTTCATTATTTAATGCTCTTAAATATTTAAAACTTTGGCTGTCAAAGTATGTCAAGCTCTGTCCAGGCCATGGAGACTCCAGGAGCTACATCTGGTGGCAAAAGAAGTCAGAAAGTGTTAATCACTTTCAACTTACCTGTAGTTCTGTCTCTGTCATTGAGTCTCAATTTTTTTTCTCTTTAAATAAAGTTTTAAATATCTTGATTCACATAAGAGCTCAGCTGCTCTGTTTAAAACAAGACAGAGAAAAATCTCCATCTATGCCCAGCTTCTGTGTATGTTTGTTACCTCCATTGTCCCAAGACTCCTTTCTCTATTTTCTGCCTGAAACTGATATAATGAGAGAGGATGTTCAGTGAATTTGAAACTCAGTCCAGAATTTGCAATTTTCAGGACCTCCTGTAAATCAACACGGAAAGATTAGGGTAGTCTGCCCAGCAGGGGGAGGCAGCATGCTGGAATGGGAAGAATACAGCTTTAGAGGTAGAAAGACATTGGTTCAGATCTTGGTTCTACCAAGTAGGTACCCTTGGACCAAATGGGGGCAGGTGGAGAGCAGGTTGATGATCGTTGATGGAGCTCTGAGGATGCGGACAGTATCTGGTTCAGGTCTACATCAGAGTTTTTCAGCCTTGACATTTGACACTTTGAGTTGGATAATTCTTTGTTGTGGGGACTTCCCTGAACAATGCGGATGCTTAGAAGCTTCCCTGGATTCTACCCACCAGCTGCCACTGCTGCCACCTCTCCTCTCCCAAGTCTGAGACCTAAACTGGCTCCCGGGGTACAAAGTCACCCCCCCAGTGAGAGCTACTGGTCTACTGGTTCACTTTTGGTCCTTGCACACCTTTAGGTGTGCATATCCCTAGTGTCTTATTAAGAATCCAAAGCTATAGAAGGAAAAATACTTAAGGGCTTTTCAAGGGCCCTAAGAATTTGAGGCAGTTGTATTAAATATATTACCAGTTTATGAATGATCTAGAAAACTGTAACAAGTGCTATTTCCCTAGATCCTAGAGAAAGAGGGTTATCATTCCTATCTGTTTCTTCCATGATAACACCGTCCTGTATTCTGTGAGTCCTCCAAAAAATTTACTCAGACCAATCAGTATATTAGGTCTATAACCTGCAGAACAACCAAGGTCAAGGATCTACATTTTGTTTTTGAAACACTAAGAACATTAAACAGCGAGGCCACTGGGTCGTAACTATTAACACGTCTTTGCCAATGATTGGGATTTAAATACTTCAGAGGTCTTTTCTCACCTAGAGATATGGAGAGAAGGTAAAGAAACAATGTCCGGTGCTAAAGATGCAGTATTTGGTAGCAAGGCTGCAGGTAGCATAAAGGGAAATTTAACTCTAATTTCCCACCAGCAAGAAGAATGAACCAAAGCCTCAGCATGCCGTGCCTGAACC
>NW_006792756.1:444118-497179 GCF_000442215.2 Lipotes vexillifer
GGAAAGAGAAATAGCCGAATGGGGAGTACTTGTGTGTTTCCATCTGCAGAGGCCCCAGTTCAGGCCGGATGAGAGCTAGCAGCTGAAGGCAGAGCCTGGAACTCGAAATTCGATTTCCGGTGTTTCTCATTTTTGCCTGTCCTTAAGAATCACGTGGGTTACCCACGTCTCTTTTCTGGAGATTCTGATTCAGAAGGTTTGAGATTGTACCCAGAAATGATATTTTTAGGAAGCTCCCCAGGTGAATTTTATGATCAAGTAGGATTAGGAAACACTGAGATATAAACCCTCGCTGCTTAAAATGTGATCCTCAGACCAGCAGCAGCAGCTGTAGGCCAGCAGTAGCAGCAGCTTGGGAGTTTGTTAGAATCAGATTCTGAATCCACAGGTGTGAGGTGGGGCCCGGGATTCTGCATTTCTAACCAGCACTCAGGAGGTGCTGAGGCTTTAGGTTTGCGCCCTCCGCTTTGAGCAGCAAGGATCCTGGCCACGTTTGGTCAGGAAAAGGGAAAAAGAATGAGTCATCACTAAATCCTGCTCTGTGGGTGATGGCATGGCTCATAGGTCATCAAAGATGGGGTAGAGGTCCCTGAAGGTGGGGTGTAGAATGATAGGATTCTGCACTTTAATAACTGTAATGTCCAGTATTTCAGATGAAGAGCTAGAAAATGTCTCCAAGGGAAGGTGGAACTGTTATCTGCTATTTCAATGCCCCATTTTTATCAGTTCTTTGGCAGGTTTTCTTGTACTTTCACCAATGGTATCCTAAGTAGCAGCTCTTTGTCTGCCAGAAATGCTGAGCAGTTCATACCTAAAGTGGTCCATCCTCCAGAACAAGTGAAGGAAGAGAGCTGCATGGTTAGAGGACTTACCTATTCCTTGTAACTGCTGGGAGGCAGCATCGTTACCGGACCTGTAGTGACATCCATTGGATGGTTTCACCTTTAACTGATTCCGGCACACACCCTCAGCAGCTTTTTATTGATGAAGTTAGGTAAAAGTGAACGTTTCTGCCATATTGAAGAGGGAAAGGTAGCCAAAAGGAACGTGTGTTGGGCCCAGGGGGTGGTGATGGCTCCAACCAATGCAGAAGCTGGTAGCCTCAAGGCTGGGAGAGAAGAGGAGATGCCGTTCACGCTTTAGTTCCAGCAAAACCTCATTGGCTGTGGTTGGGTCCAGTGCTTATCCGTGAATTAATCAGCATCTCCAGGGAATGTGATTGCCACGTGCCTTTCATTCAGGTCACAGGCTCCACCCTGGGAGCAGGGATAGAGGGTCACAGGGTAGAGGTGGAGTGAGTCCCCAAACAAGGCGGCTACATGCTCCAAAGTCGCAAATGTCCACTGCGTGCACCCACCGATAACTTTGAGCAATGCAGTGCACCGTAATCCGGTAGAGTGGTGCTGTAGAAACTAGGGATGTGAGCGCTTAGGGAAGGCTGGGGCTGAAGTTATAAAAATGAGTTATAGGGCTTCCCTGGTGGCGCAGTGGTTGAGAGTCCACCTGCCGATGCAGGGGACACGGGTTCGTGCCCCGGTCTGGGAAGATCCCACATGCCGCGGAGCGGCTGGGCCCGTGAGCCATGGCCGCTGAGCCTGCGCGTCCGGAGCCTGTGCTCCGCAGCGCGAGAGGCCACAACAGTGAGAGGCCCGCGTACCACAAAACAATATATATATATTAAAAATGAGTTATAGTACATACAAATCTCTCAGGAAACATCATTCTCAAAGGCCGTATACTAAAAGGAAAGCCAATAGGTGGTAGAAGTGTACCTTATTGTCAGGCTTATGTGGACGCTCGGGGATTGTATAAATGCCATCTTGGCAAGCTGTAGTGGTCTGATTTTCATACTCTCTTCGGACCCATCCTTTCCCGCAGGTCGAAGCACATGCTTTGGAGACACAAAATCCTGGCTCCAATTTCCCTGACTCTCCCTCAGTAGCTGAGTGTAGTTGGGAAAGGAGCTTAACGTGGTAAAGCTCTAGTTGCTCTTTTATAAAGTGAGATAACACTGCTTCCTCCATCCCTCCGTCTCTCCCAGGTAGCTGTAAAGATTATATATGGCAGTGATGCAGGGGATTCTGTCTGTTTTTATCACCATTATATCCAGTAGCTCCTAGCACTACATATAGCAGATATTAAGCAGAGTTTGTTGAGTGAATAAATAAATGAATTCTAAAAGTACTTGGCAGGTGCTTTAGGTGCTTTAAAATATGCATTTTCTTGTTTTCTTACTTGATTACAACTGATGCTCAGGTGTGACTGTATAACAGATTCCCTTCATTTGGCTAAAATCGGGCCTTCTTTGTGACGCTCAGGTGAAATCTTTGAAGAAGTTCTGGTAATTTCTCTTTGCGCCTTGGTTTCAGAGGCACATCTCTAGGCCACACAGCCGGGAAGCTACAGCATGGCTGAAAGTTTCCAGAAGTCTTTCGGACAGTTTGGTCTGACTCAGCCGGCTGTGAAACAGACCTTCCTACTTCTGACAAAATCCTTTAAAATATTTTTGAGTGTCATTCCGAGTAAATATTTTTCAAAAATTTTCTGTGAGTCAGTTTTGCTGTCACAAATAAGCTCAGAGAAACCAAAATGCCATTCAGGCCTCTACACTTTCAAAGTACGGGGTTTCTTGTTCCCTTGGCCTATCCCCGGAGGTGGATTAATCTGCTGGCCCAGGAGGCCTGGTTGATTCCTCACCCACTTCTGGTTTGTACAGGGATAGGTAAGTTAAACTTAATGCAGTCTAGCCATCAAACTTCCGTTGGACCTTGGAAACCTAATGGGGGTGGGAGGATATAGGTGAGGGCAGGTATTTTTAGAAGCCAAACCTGGAAATCAAGATTTCCTTCTGAAGCTCAGGATCTATCTCACACAGTGAGGGTGATTTAGTGGCACTTCCAGAAAAATCTCTGGGAATTTCTTTGGGCATCGTTTCAAATTGCTGATGGCAGGCCTGGATAGGACCAACAGTTGTCACAGTGAGAAGCTGAGATCGACTGAAGGTTTCAGTCTTGTAGGAAAGCGTTAGGAATGTGTGTTGTTGTTATTGTTTTTATTTATTTATTTTTCTCTAGACATCCTACAATGCACAGGACAGACCAGAACCAATGATCTGACCCAGAATGTCAATCGTGCCAATACTGGAGAATGCTGAGTTAAAGAATATCTATATTTTGAATATTTAGAGCTGTGTTCAGATTTTTCTCTAAAATGTTGTAACACCTCTCATCTGCCAAAAACTTCAGAGAGTACTCCTTTGCTACTAGTTTGAAATTCTCACCCCAAAATGTGACAGACCTTTTTTTTTCTTTTTCTTTTTTCTTTTTTTAAAATTTTTATTTTAGGGGCTTCCCTGGTGGTGCAGTGGTTGAGAGTCCGCCTGCCGATGCAGGGGACACGGATTCGTGCCCCGGTCCGGGAAGATCCCACATGCCGCAGAGCGGCTGGGCCCATGTGCCATGGCCACTGGGTCTGTGTGCCCGGAGCCTGTGCTCCACAACGGGAGAGGCCACAACAGTGAGAGGCCCGCGTACCGCAAAAAAAAATAAATAAATAAATTTATTTTATATTGGAGAATAGTTGATCAAAAATATTATGTAGTTTCAGGTATACAGCAAGGTGATTCAGCTATACATATACAAATATCGATTATTTTTCAAATTCTTTTCCCACTTAGGTTATTACAGAATATTGAGCAGAGTTCCTTGTGCTATACTGTAGGTCCTTGTTGGTTATCTATTTTATTCAATAAATATAGCAGTGTGTACATGTCAATCCCAAACTCCCAGTCTATCCCTCCCCCTCCCACCCTTTCCCTCTGGTAACCGTAAGTTCGTTCTCTACGTGTGTGAGTCCGTTTCTGTTTTGTAAATAAGTTCATTTGCATTATATTTTAGATTCCACATATAAGTAAGTGATACCATATGGTATTTGTCTTCCTCTGTCTGACTTACTTCGCTTAGTATGATCATCTCCAAGTCCTTCCATGTTGCTGCAAATGGCATTATTTCATTCTTTTTAATGTCTGAGTAATATTCCACTGTATATATGTTCCTCATCTTCTCATTATTATTTTTAAGCATGTGTCTATGGAGCCTCGGTCCCCTAAAAACGTGACTCAGGCTGGGACAGTGATTACAGTGGATTTGCCTCTCTGTCAGATTCCCCAGACAACTGTGCTGATTCTGCCCATTTATTTTGCTGCCAACCCTGCAAACCGCACCCCCGCCCCTGCCGCATAAGCCCCAAAGTGAGGTGGCGCTCGGAAATGTGTGCCTCATTAGAGGCACAGGTGGCACTAGTGAGAGCTCATACACACTGTGCAGGGCAGGGATTCTGGTTTTGATCAGGTCACTCGCTGTGTTAGCAGTCAGCTGTACACTTTGTATGTAACCATCCTCCCCTTCTCTTTAACCCAAACTCTCCCTTCCTCAGCCTGGTCTCGATCTGATCTTTGCTTACTTAAGCTTCTCCAGCAAAGGACAGGGAGGAAAACTACACAATGCTGACATAGGAGAGAGATGCTTGCAGCTGTAACAAAATTGTGAGAAAAGGAAATGAGTTACGATACATGGATTGTCTGTATTTCAATGATCTGTGCAGCTGATGCTTTCTGAGTCCTTCCTTTGGGCCAGATATTAGTTTAGTAATGTTTATGTGCTTTTTCTGATTTATTTTTCCTCGTTTCACATGATCACCAAAATGGAGTTAAAGAGAACTGTCGAGTACCCATAAATTATGTAATTTATTTTTTTTTTTACTAAATCATTTCCCCTACTTTTACCCAAACTGGGGACTATTTGAAAACATACTGGTAATAAATATTCAACAGATGTTTATGAGTGAGTGGATGGATGATGGTGGATAAATGAAGGCTTATTTGCAGCTGGTCTAGATGTAGGAACATCACTTAAATCTTTCTTTTGGTACTCAGAATTGTAAAGGTCTTGGAGCCTGAACCTAAGATCTAGTCCAGTGGTTCTCAAAGTGCGATCCCAGCCCAGCAGCAGCAGCGTCACCTGGAAACTTGTTAGAGATGCACATGCTCAGGGCTCTTGTCCCAGGTCTGCTGAATCAGGAACTCTGAGGTGGGACCCAGCCATCTGTGCTTTAACAAGCTCTCCAGTTCATTCTGATGCCTACTGAAGTTTGCAAACCACTTATCTGCCCCACCTCCTTACAACTAGGGATGCAGAGATGCAGAGGAATCAAGGTCTACATAGCTGATAAATATCCCAGCCTCTGATTCCAGGGCAGATTCTGACATGCAGTTTTAAGAAGAATATTTTGAATGGGCAGTGAAAACTTCTGGACAGAAAAGTAATTTTTCCCCTTTCATTTTGGTGATTTAAACTAACATTTTCGAATACCCACTCAAATATAGTTACTTGAGCTGTATGAGTTTCTCATCAGTAAAATGGAGATAGAAGTACTTATTTTATTGATATGTTGTAAACAACGATTAAACTTTATGACATTTTATTGAAAATAAAGCATTATATAAAATGTGATTTTTATAAATTATTATCCCAAAAGCTCAATCTTTTTTTTTTTATATCTTTATTGGAGTATAATTGCCTTACAATGGTGTGTTAGTTTCTTCTGTACAACAAAGTGAATCAGCTATACGTATACATATATCCCCATACCCCCTCCCTCTTGCATCTCCCTCCCACCCTCCCTATCCCACCCCTCTAGGTGGTCACAAAGCAGCAAGCTGATCTCCCTGTGCTCAGTCTTAAATAAGCCTTGATCTTACGTGCCACTGGATCTCAATCACAAAATGAAACGCTTTTGTTGTAAAATATGTCTATGTAATTGTATGTAATGTTCCTACATCTATGCTGTGTCCCGTTCTCAGAGGCTAATGGTCATGTCTGTAGCAGAACAGCATTTGTATAGTGACTACTAAAATATTTGCTGATTTAACTACTGGTGTTTTTACAGATTAGAAGGACTCTTCCCGTTTAATCAAATCTATTGAATTTCTGCTAAACAAGTCTAGTATATGTAAAATAGACTTTACAAACATGATGAATTGAGAGATGATATTCACTTTACAAAATGATTCTATTCAATGTATAAACATTAGATACACATGCAGTTTTTTTTTGTTTTTGTTTGTTTGTTTGTTTGTTTGTTTTTTGCAGTACGCGGGCCTCTCACTGCTGTGGCCTCTCCCGTCGCGGAGCACAGGCTCCGGACGCGCAGGCCCAGTGGCCACGGCTCACGGGCCCAGCCGCTCCACGGCACGCGGGACCCTCCCGGACCGGGGAACGAACCCGCGTCCCCTGCACTGGCAGGCGGACTCCCAACCACTGCGCCACCAGGGAAGCCCACACATGCAGTTTTTACGGAAACGTACTTTTTGTGTAAAGTAGATGCACAGCCACAATTTAAGATTTAACTAATTAAGTTTAATATTGAGCTAAGACAAGACATATTTAAAGTTGAGAAGGTAGCACTGTTAAATTGGAGTGAATTAAATAACTAGGGCTTTGGAATTGGACTTGATCTGGTTATTGTCCTGGTTTTGTTTTGTTTTTCGAGGCGAAGTGGGATAGAGGGTAAAAGGGTCAAACACATTGTATGTAGCTAGGGAATATTTCATTGTCAATCTTGGGGTGTAGCAAGGATGTATCAGTAGATATTGAGCTCTTGAAACCAGAGAAGTCAGGTGCTTTTAACAGCCAACCTCAACAGGAAGCTAGATGTCTCCGTGTATCAGCAGCCAGACAGGGCCCTTTTATCATTCATTTCCCCCTTTTGTCTATCTTTTTATCAAGATGGTTGTAGCTTTCAAATTCTGGAGTTTCCTCCAAGCTTTAGTACAGCTTTGGCTTCTACTTTTAGCCAAAAATATGCTGCTAAAATCTGTTTCTGACATTATACAAGCAGACCTTGGAGATATTGTGGGTTCGGTTCCAGACGACTGCAATAAAGCAAATATTGCAGTAAAGTGAGTCACAATAATTTTTTGGTTTCCATGCGCATATAAAAGTTATGTCTACACTATAGTCTATTTTGTGTACAATAACATTATGTCTAAAAAAGCAATATGCATCCTTTAATTAAAAAATACTTCAGGGCTTCCCTGGTGGCGCCGTGGTTGAGAGTCCGCCTGCCGATGCAGGGGACACAGGTTTGTGCCCCAGTCCGGGAAGATCCCACATGCCGCGGAGCGGCTGGGCCCGTGAGCCATGGCCGCTGAGCCTGCGCGTCCGGAGCCTGTGCTCCGCAACGGGAGAGGCCACAGCAGTGAGAGGCCCACGTACCACTTCATTGCTGAAAAATGCTAACTGATGATCTGAGTGTTCAGCGGGTCTTGATGTTAACATCAAAGATTGTGATCGCAGATCACCATAAGAAATACAATAATAATGAAATAGTTTGAAATAGTGCAGGAATTACCAAAATGTGACACAGAGACATGAAGTGAGCAAATGCTGTTGGAAAAATGGCGCCCAGTAGCCTTGCTTGAGGCAGGGTTGCCACAAACCTTCAATTTGTAAAAAAGTCTCTGCAAAGCGCAATAAAGTAAAGTGCAATAAAATGAGTATACCCAATACTGATGCTATAGTAAAGCACTATATTAAAAAGAGAAACAGTATTATGCCCAGTGCTTCGTGATTCTCTGAGAAAAGACAACATGAATGTTCAAAGAGTACAGCATTCTCTTCTGATAGGAGACAGCAAAGTATATTTTAAGTAGTAAAACTGGGATATCAATAATAATCCATATACACATATATATATGTATAACTGACTCACTCTGTTATAAAGCAGAAACTAACACACCATTGTAAAGCAATTATACCCCAATAAAGATGTTAAAAAATTAAAAAAATAAAAAAAAAAAATAATAATCCAGTGTGGACTAAATAGAAAACAAGAATGTATCTGAGTCCAGCCTGCTTGAAGGGCTGGCCCCTCTGAAGGGTCCGGAGCAGTAATTGACCTCACAGCACAGTATCCAGGGTGGAGGCATGGCTGTGATTGATGCAAACTGATCTATCTTTGGGGCTCTGACCTGGGGGTGGTATTGAGGGCAGGCGCCCTCTGAGAGTGAGCCCCCAGGAAGGGAGCGAGCCTTTGATTCCAGAGCATTCCACGTGGGATAATGCAAGACCTGGGGCAGTGAGCGGAATCTCTGTAAGAAGCATCCATCTCTTTAGTAGATGATGGGTGAGCAAAAGGGTCCCCTGGAGTTAGGTCGGGTGAGGAGCACTAAAGTTTAGGGATGAGCCCATTCCCAGAGAGGAATTTGGAGCAGGTTTTTTAGAAAAACTGAAGCCTAGTGTTGAGAAATTATTACCAAACCAAACTTGGGTTCATGTGCCCACCCACGGTAAAGCCCGCCTACTGACAGCAGGTTGTAGTGAGGGAGAGTGCAGTGTTTACTGCAGGGCACCCAGCAAAGAATCCAGGCAGCTAATGCTCAAAAGGCCCGAATCCCCCAATGGCTTTTAGGGAAAGGCTTTTAAAGACAAGGTGAGAGAAAGGGTCGCAGGGTGTGTGATCAGCTCGTGGGCATTCCTCTGATTGGTTGGTGGTGAGGTAATTGGGAGTCAACATCATCAACCTTCTGGTTCCAACTATACTAAAATCTTCCTAGTGTGATTAGCAGCTGATGCCATAGGCATGATTCTCCTGGAAGCTGTTTATCCTGATATTAGAGAACCCTCTAAGGCATAGGCTCAGGGTCTCTGGAGGCAACGTTGAAGGAGAAAATTGTCCTGTAGTCTCAGAGGAGGGCACGTGCCCTTTCTTTACTTTCTGTCTTGGCAGAGCTAAGACTGAAAACTAGAAAGAGGGGCTGCCCCGTGAAAAGAGTAGACAGCCCCCAGATGCAGTCTCTTTATCTTCAGAAGGCAGGGGTCCATTGCCAGAAGGGAGTCCTCACTCTCATCTTGCTACCTTTTAGTTCCCACTTGGCATTTTCTTGGTCATATTTAAAGATCTGAAAATGAAGAGTGGCAGCCAGATATGTCCTGCTTTGCCCCCGTGCCCATTATACCGGTAATGGTCTTGGCGTAGGGAACCATATTGAAATACCAGTGAACTGGCCTTCAAGGAGCTAAGTTTCTTTCTGTAGAGCTGGCCTCTTCCTGGAGGATGTTGGGCAAGTTCAAGGGTCTTCAGCAGTAGATGGCCACAGTTAAAAAAGTGAAAGGGCTCTCCGTGATGCATTAGAGGTCCTCTAAGGTGACAGCCCTGACTGGCAGGGTTCTACTGAATAGGCTACAGTATCTCCTGCAGAGGCACCAGTGGACAGCAGCTCTGCTTTCTTTCTTTCTTAGGCCCCCAAACCCACACAGAACCCAATCTCCAAGTCCCACCCCAGCCTCCTGGCCCTGTCCGCCCAAGGATGAAATTAATCCTCAGTAGAGGCCAGTTCTTTTTTCCTTTTTTTTTTTTTTTAATTATAGTTCATTTACAATGTTGTGTTAATTTCTGCTGTACAGAAAAGTGACTCAGTTATACATATACATATGTTCTTTTTCATATTCTTTTCCACTATGGTTTATCACAGGATATTGAATATAGTTCTCTGTGCTATGCAGTAGCACTGTATTGTTTATCCATTCTATATATACCGGTTTGCATCTGCTCATCCCAACTTCCCAATCCATCCCTCCTCCACCCCTCCTCCCCCTTGGCAACCACCAGTCTATTCTCTACGAGGACAGTTCTTTTTCATCCTGAGTTCAAGCTTCCTTGTTACTTTGCCTTTTGGTGTGTGCAGGAAGGGAGATGGCCACAGAATAGTACATTTGAATTGAACACACAGACTGTTGCCCGAGACACCACTCCTACTCTTTCTCTGTTCCATCCGAGCTTGGAGTTTTCCTGGTTCAGCCCTTATCTTCATGATAGTGTTTTCTTGTTTTGGATTGTGGCTTTATAGCTTTTGTCAATCACATGAAAATCTTTGACTTCCAGAATTCTTCATAACTTTTTAGCCTTCCTTCATATTTTGCTCTGATAATACGCATTTACTCTACATGTGTGCACACACACACGTATACCCTGCAGAATATTACATCAGAGAAGGTTGATGAGAGATGGTGTATCTCTTCAGGGCCACCATCCTTGGATTCCTAAGGTGTGTGTCAGGGGACACCAGAGGTCTCCCACATACATCATTTGATGTCAATATGAAGACTAGATTTAGGGGTAAGAGGAAGACGAGGTGGTCAGTGGTGGCCATTCAGATGTCCTGCCTTTTCTCTTTTGTATTTTTTGACATCTTTATTGGAGTATAATTGCTTTACAATGGTGTGTGAGTTTCTGCTGTATAACAAAGTGAATCAGCTGTACATAAACATATATCCCCATATCTCCTCCCTCTTGCGTCTCCCTCCCTCCCACGCTCCCTATATACACCGCCTTTTCTTGTCTTAGGAAATACAGCAAGACAGAGCTAGGGTTTCTCTTCACCCAAACAAGTCTGAATGTTTAAATACTTCCAACAATAACCTCCAGCCACAGGATAGTGAGGAAAACTGTAGATCGGGTCCATTACCTTCATTTTCTTATTTTTATGATGAAAATATAGACATTGATGAGATCTGATTCTGCGCACCGCCCATCCCAACCCAGAGGTCGTGAGAGGAAGTCTTTGAAACATCTGTCTCCGGGAGGAATGTTTTCCTCCAGCGTGGTTAATGTATAGTGCCCGCAAGTGAGAAATGCATTTTAATAGGCAATGTACTCAAATCATTGAAGCTACAAATGCTTTCAGGCTCAGAAAATAAAACCCAGACAAGGTTTCGGTGTTAATGCATGAATGCATCATCTTCTCACCCAGTAGGAGATAGCCCGTTTCTTGGGAGAAGTCTCTTACCAAGGATGAATATGAAAACAAAAAATATTTTAAAATATGTTTACAGCCCTCTTGTGTGGCAAAGGGTACCTTCCTAGCCTAGGCAGCTCAAGTTTTCCTAGAAGAGTTCCTGGCTTCAACATGGATAGAATCATGTACTATTTTTCTAAAACATCTTTATCTTTCCAGTCTTCTCCCTTAATAATATGGGAACGTCGACAGACTCCAAGGCCCTGACTCATGAGGTCAGAACAAGTGTTGTGAGGTCAGGGAAAGGTTAGGTTAGTTGATTAGCTGTTGGTGATCGGCTGTTTTTTGTTGTTGTTGCGTTAGGCCCTCAGAAATGACTGAAACCTCCACGTGGCAGACCATTCTCCAAAGTTGCCCCCAGAAAACTGACAATATCTTGCTCTCTATTCTTGTTAAAATTCGATCTCTGGGGCTCCCCTGACTCCCAGATTTACAGAACCAGAATCCCTGAGCTGGGACCTGGAATCTGCCATTTTTCCTCTCAAGAGCACTGATCTTTAAGAACCACGTGATAGTCTCTATCCCACGCTCCCTATATACACCGCCTTTTCTTGTCTTAGGAAATACAGCAAGACAGAGCTAGGGTTTCTCTTCACCCAAACAAGTCTGAATGTTTAAATACTTCCAACAATAACCTCCAGCCACAGGATAGTGAGGAAAACTGTAGATCGGGTCCATTACCTTCATTTTCTTATTTTTATGATGAAAATATAGACATTGATGAGATCTGATTCTGCGCACCGCCCATCCCAACCCAGAGGTCGTGAGAGGAAGTCTTTGAAACATCTGTCTCCGGGAGGAATGTTTTCCTCCAGCGTGGTTAATGTATAGTGCCCGCAAGTGAGAAATGCATTTTAATAGGCAATGTACTCAAATCATTGAAGCTACAAATGCTTTCAGGCTCAGAAAATAAAACCCAGACAAGGTTTCGGTGTTAATGCATGAATGCATCATCTTCTCACCCAGTAGGAGATAGCCCGTTTCTTGGGAGAAGTCTCTTACCAAGGATGAATATGAAAACAAAAAATATTTTAAAATATGTTTACAGCCCTCTTGTGTGGCAAAGGGTACCTTCCTAGCCTAGGCAGCTCAAGTTTTCCTAGAAGAGTTCCTGGCTTCAACATGGATAGAATCATGTACTATTTTTCTAAAACATCTTTATCTTTCCAGTCTTCTCCCTTAATAATATGGGAACGTCGACAGACTCCAAGGCCCTGACTCATGAGGTCAGAACAAGTGTTGTGAGGTCAGGGAAAGGTTAGGTTAGTTGATTAGCTGTTGGTGATCGGCTGTTTTTTGTTGTTGTTGCGTTAGGCCCTCAGAAATGACTGAAACCTCCACGTGGCAGACCATTCTCCAAAGTTGCCCCCAGAAAACTGACAATATCTTGCTCTCTATTCTTGTTAAAATTCGATCTCTGGGGCTCCCCTGACTCCCAGATTTACAGAACCAGAATCCCTGAGCTGGGACCTGGAATCTGCCATTTTTCCTCTCAAGAGCACTGATCTTTAAGAACCACGTGATAGTCTCTAGAAAGCTTTGTTCATACTTTCTCTCCAACCTAGCATCAAACTTTCCTTGAATCTCCCCAAAGAGGACTCTGGAGAGCCCACTGCATGAAAACTGTTCCTGTCAGGCCACTGAGGGCTCCATATTGGCAAGTGCCCAGGCTAACTTTGGGGCCTGTCTTACTTGATCCTTGATTGTATTTGACACTCTCTTCTTGAAACACTTTATTTTGAAAAATTCATCTCTCCTCCTCTCTCACTGGCTTCTCCTCACTTATTGGCTAATTCTTCTCCTCCCAACCTTTAATTACTGGGTCTTTGTGTCTTCAGTGTTGTTCCTTCCTCAAGTGATCTCACTTCTGTCTTGTGGCTCCAGATGCTATCCGTGCACCGTCTCAAATCCCAAATTCCAGTCTCCCATACCTCTCTCCTGAAGACGACTGTCCTCGTCAACCTCTCCTCTCCCATATGCAATAGGCATCTTACACGTGACTGCCCAGAGGAGGACAATTCACTCATGGCCCTTGCACAAACGTGCTCCCTCCAGATCTCCCCTCTGTCAGTGTCACATCCTCCGACTTCTTAAGCCATAGCCCAGATACTGCCTTTGATTCTCTTCTGTTTCCTCATTCTCACATTCAGTCCGTCAGTTGTCTGCCACCTCAGTCTTCAAAACACATCTTGAATCCAACAATTTCTGCTTCTCCCTGGGACATCTCTAGTCCAAGTGACTGTCATTTTCCAAGAGCCTCCAGCTGGACCCCCTGCTTCTGCTCCTGTCCCCAATCCTGCCATTAAGAGCAGCCTGAGGGATCACTTTCAAACTGAAGTCAGATTGTTTCACTCCTCAAAGCAAATGCCACTGAGATTTTGCTCCTGTTTCATTGAGAGCAAAAGACAAAGTCCTTACAAGGACTGTGAGTCCCACATGGTCTGTCTCTTCCCCACACCCTGTGTCTGTGCGGGGGGGCCACCCTGCCCTCAGTACTGTTACTGGAACTTCCCTGCTCACTCCCGCCTCAAAGCCTTTGTGTTTATTCTTCTCTCTGCCTGGGATGAGCCTGGATTAGTTCCCTCATTTCCTTAAGGTCTTCGCTGAAATGCCTCTTCCTGTCCCAGTCTATATTAACCTGCCCCTCTACCACACCTCCTCCTTCCCCCCTTCTCTCTTTAACTTTTCCACATAACACTTACTTTCACTCACTCACTTTGTTTGCCTGCTCCACAAAAATGTAACTTTCATGAAGGCAGAGACTTTTGTCCGAATCGTTCATGGCTGGGTTCCCCAACCTAGAAGAGTGCCTGATCACGACTGATACACAAAAGTTTTTGCTGAATAATTGAATGTGGTGTTCTTTACACTTGTCTTGCTGATTTCTTTATGGGGACAGTGAATGATCATAGAGCTAAGTAATAAATTAATCCCTGTTACCATAAGCCAGTGATTCTCAAGGAGTGGGCTCCAGACTAGCAGCCTCAGAATCACCTGGGAGTTTGTGAGAGATGCAAGTACTCGGGCTCCATCTCACATCCACTGAATCAGAAGTTTGTGGAGTGGGGCCCAACAGTCTGGTTTAACCAGCCCTCCAGGTGATACAGATGAACAAATGAGAACCATCACTACGAGTAAACAAATGTGTTCTTCTCCCCTGGTGATGCTTCAGCCCTTTTCAGGTTCACCAGTCTCTTAAAAAGCCTAACAGTGTCAACATAGTTTTGGAAGTCCTAGCCACAGCAATCAGGGAAGAAAAAGAAATAAAAGGAATACAAATTGGAAAAGAAGAAGTAAAACTGTCACTATTTGCAGATGACAAGATACTATACAAAGAAAATCCTAAAGATGCCACCAGAAAACTACTAGAACTAATCAATGAATTTGGTAAGGTTGCAGGATACAAAATTAATGGACAGAAATCTCTGGCATTCCTATACACCAACAATGAAAAATCAGAAACAGAAATTAAGGAAACACTCCCATTTACCGTTGCAACGAAAAGAATTAACTACCTAGGAATAAATCTGGCTAAGGAGCCTAAAAACTATAAAACACTGATGAAAGAAATCAAAGATGACATAAACAGATGGAGAAATACACCATGTTCTTGGATTGGAAGAATCAATATTGTGAAAATGACTATACTACCCAAAGCAATCTACAGATTCAGTGCAAACCCTATCGAACTACCAATGGCATTCTTCACAGAATGGGAACAAAAAATCTTACAATTCATATGGAAACACAAAAGACCCCAAATAGCAAAAGCAATCTTGAGAAAGAAAAACGGAACTGGAGGAATCAGGCTCCCTGACTTCATACTACAAAGCTACAGTAATCAAGACAGTATGGTACTGGCACAAAAACAAAAATATAGATCAATGGTACAGAATAGAATGCCCAGAGATAAACCCACGCACATATGGGCACCTAATTTATAAAAAAAGAGGCAAGAACATACAATGGAGAAAAGACAGCCTCTTCAATAAGTGGTGCTGGGAAAACTGGACAGCTACAGGTAACAGAATGAAATTAGAACACTCCTTAACACCATACACGAAAATAAACTCCAAATGGATTAAAGAGTTAAATGTAAGACCAGACACTATAAAACTTTTAGAGGAAAACATAGGAAGAACACTCTTTGACATAAACCACAGCAAGATCTTTTCTGACCTACCTCCTAGAGTAACAGAAATAAAAACAAAAATAAACAAATGGGACTTACTTAAACTTAAAAGCTTTTGCACAGCAAAGGAAACCATAAGCAAGACAAAAAGAAAACCCTCAGAATGGGAGAAAATATTTGCAAATGAAACAACAGACAAAGGATTAATCTCCAAAATACACAAACAGCTCATGGAGCTCAATATCAAAAAACAAACAATCCAGTTAAAAAATGGGTGGAAGACCTAAATAGACATTTCACCAAGGAAGACATACAGATGGCCAAGAGACACGTGAAAAGATGCTCAATATCACTAATTGTTAGAGAAATGCAAATCAAAACTACAATGAGGTATCACCTCACACTGGTCAGAGTGGCCACACGGGGAGGGGGAAAGGTAACCTGGGATGAAGTGAGAGAGTGGCATGGACATATATACACTACCAAATGTAAAATAGATAGCTAGTGGGAAGCAGCTGCATAGCACAGGGAGATCAGCTTGGTGCTTTGTGTCCACCTAGAGGGGTGGGATACGGAGGGTGGGAGGGAGATGCAAGAGGGAGGAGATATGGGGATATATGTATATGTATAGCTGATTCACTTTGTTATAAAGCAGAAACTGACACACCACTGTAAAGCAATTATACTCCAATAAAGATGTTAAAAAAAAAAAAAAAGCCTAACAGTGGGTGACATTGGTGCCACTTATCTCTTGGCACCTACCTATCTGCAGTCCTGTGCTAGGTGCTGAGATTGCACAGAGTTTATATCTTGGCCTTTTCAGGAAAAGCAAGGAGTCTGCCTTCACCAGAGTCCCAGGACAGCTTTGGGGAATAACAGGAGATAAAATTAGAACATAACTAGCCACACTTTGAAGGGCGTTGATAGTAGTAGGCTCAGGGGGCCATGATACACTGTAGTGAGTGAAATGGCATTCTGTGATCTGATGTCTGAGTGGAAAGAAATGTGAAAAGTCCAGTGTATTAATGCAATGGATCCATCAGTCAATTCCTGCTGTGTTTTGATGTGATACTGGGATTTAGAATAGTCCTCGAACTTTCTGTGGCCAAACTCTTCTACTTACAGTAGCTGGTAACCTAATTGAGGCTTTCCACTTATGTAAGGCTCTGTCAGTGTCTCTCTAGTCATCTAGCTAATTAACTAACTAATTTACTCATTCATTTATTTAACACAAGTTTGCAATGTTCCAAGTGCTCTGCTAAATATTCTAATACTTAGCATTAGCATTCTAATATCTTAGCATTATCCTCTAGGATACAAAGATGAAGGAAGACATGCTTTGAAGAGTTGTGGCACATTCAGAGGGATCTGTTTGGTAAATAGCCAGATACGCAGGATTGGACCTCAGAAGGGTGAGCTAGCATGCAGGTAAATAATTGAGAGTCTCTGGATTTGGGGCAAATGTTGAAGCCCTAGTAGTCTACTAGATTTTCCAGTAGAAAGAGGGCCTGTGATGGAACCTTACTCTTGGTACATGAGGGGCTGGAAGGAGAAGAAGGAAGGAAAAAGATGATCTCAGAGTGACAGAAGGAGACAGGAAACACTTTCACAGAAAACCAGGGAGGGAGAAAATATGATTTCAAATGTCTTGCTCCAGGAACTATTCATACAATAAGGATCAAGCAATATCCCGTGTTTCCACCTTGCAGAGGCCATTGGTGGCTCTAATGGAACAGTTCCATGGAAGAATTTGCAGTAGAAGCCAGGTTTGAAGAATGAACGGCAAAGAGGAATTAGAGATGGCTAGTGGCGAGATAACTGCAGTGAGATTAATCTGTTAGAGCTGGGATGCCTGACTTGATTTCTTTGTGGTGTTTAACATTTAAAAATATTTTTTTAGAAGAATTTATGTTGGCACAGATGCCAGTCAGGTATGAGGCACCTTTCCATCTATTACCTTGTGTGTAATTCCCAAAGTGAGTATGTTTTACTTTTTTACATTTACCGTGTAGGTGTACCTTTTTCCTTTCATTTTTTTTTAACATATTTACTGGAGTATAATTGCTGTACAATGGTGTGTTACTTTCTGCTTTATAACAAAGTGAATCAGTTATACATATACATATGTTCCCATAGCTCTTCCTTCTTGCGTCTCCCTCCCTCCCAGCCTCCCTATCCCACCCCTCCAGGCGGTCACAAAGCACCGAGTTGATCTCCCTGTGCTATGCGGCTGCTTCCCACTAGCTATCTACCTTACGTTTGGTAGTGTAGATATGTCCATGCCTCTCTCTCGCTTTGTCACAGCTTCCCCTTCCCCGTCCCCATATCCTCAAGTCCATTCTCTAGTAGGTCTGTGTCTTTATTCCTGTCTCACCCCTAGGTTCTTCATGACATTTTTTTTTTCTTAAATTCCATATATATGTGTTAGCATACGGTATTTGTCTCTCTCTTTCTGACTTACTACACTCGGTATGACAGACTCTAGGTCCATCCACCTCATTACAAATAGCTCAATTTCGTTTCTTTTTATGGCTGAGTAATATTCCATTATACATATGTGCCGCATCTTCTTTATCCATTCATCCGATGATGGACACTTAGGTTGTTTCCATCTCTGGGCTATTGTAAATAGAGCTGCAGTGAACATTTTGGTACCTGACTCTTTTTGAATTATGGTTTTCTCAGGGTATATGCCCAGTAGTGGGATGGCTGGGTCATATGGTAGTTCTACTTGTAGTTTTTAAGGAACCTCCATACTGTTCTCCACAGTGGCTGAACCAATTCACATTCCCACCAACAGTGCAAGAGGGTTCCCTCTTCTCCACACCCACTCCAGCATTTATTGTTTCTAGATTTTTTGATGATGGCCATTCCGACTGGTGTGAGATGATGTCTCATTGTAGTTTTGATTTGCAGTTCTCTAATGATTAATGATGTTGAGCATCCTTTCATATGTTTGTTGCCAGTCCGTATATTTTCTTTGGAGAAATGTCTATTTACATCTTCTGCCCATTTTTGGATTGGGTTGTTTCTTTTTTAGACATTGAGCTGCATGAGCTGCTTGTAAATTTTGGAGATTAATCCTTTGTCAGTTGCTTCATTTGCAAATATTTTCTCCCATTCTGGGGGTTGTCTTTTGGTCCTGTTTATGGTTTCCTTTGCTGTGTGTGCAAAAGCTTTTAAGTTTCATTAGGTCCCATTTGTTTATGTTTGTTTTTATTTCCATTTCTCTAGGAGGTGGGTCAAAAAGGATCTTGCTGTGATTTATGTCACAGAGTGTTCTGCCTATGTTTTCCTCTAAGAGTTTTATAATGTCTGAACTTACATTTAGGTCTTTAATCCATTTTGAGCTTATTTTTCTGTATGGTGTTAGGGAGTGATGTAATCTCATACTATTACATGTACCTGTCCAGTTTTCCCAGCACCACTGTCCTTTCTCCACTGTACATTCCTGCCTCCTTTATCAAATATAGGGTGGCCATATGTGCGTGGGTTTATCTCTGGGTTTTTATCCTGTTCCATTGATCTATCTTTCTGTTTTTGTGCCAGTACCATACTGTCTTTATTACTGTAGCTTTGTAGTATAGTCCAAAGTCAGGGAGCCTGATTCCTCCAGCACCGTTTTTCTTTCTCAAGATTGCTTTGGCTATTCAGGGTCTTTTGTGTTTCCATACAAATTGTGAAATTTTTTGTTCTAGTTCTGTGAAAATGCTAGTGGTAGTTTGATAAGGATTACATTGAATCTGTAGATTGCTTTGGGTAGTAGAGTCATTTTCACAATGTTGATTCTTCCCATCCAAGAACATGGTATATCTCTGCATCTATTTGTATCATCTTTAATGTCTTTCTTCAGTGTCTTATAATTTTCTGCATACAGGTCTTTTGTCTCCTTAGGTAGGTTTATTCCTAGATATTTTATTCTTTTTGTTGCAATGGTAAATGGGAGTGTTTTCTTGATTTCACTTTCAGATTTTTCATCATTAGTGTATAGGAATGCCAGAGATTTCTGTGCATTAATTTTGTATCCTGCTACTTCACCGAATTCATTGATTAGCTCTAGTAGTTTTCTGGTAGCATCTTTAGGATTCTCTATGTATAGTATCATGTCATCTGCAAACAGTGACAGCTTTACTTCTTCTTTTCCGATTTGGATTCCTTTTATTTCCTTTTCTTCTCTGATTGCTGTGGCTAAAACTTCCAAAACTATGTTGAATAAGAGTGGTGAGAGTGGGCAACCTTGTCTTGTTCCTGCTCTTAGTGGAAATGGTTTAAGTTTTTCACCATTGAGGACGATGTTGGCTGTGGCTTTATCATATATGGCCTTTATTATGTTGAGGAAAGTTCCCTCTATGCCTACTTTCTGGAGGGTTTTTATCATAAATGGCTGTTGAATTTTGTCAAAAGCTTTCTCTGCATCTATTGAGATGACCATATGTTTTTTCTCCTTCAATTTGTTAATATGGTGTATCATGTTCCTTGATTTGCGTATATTGAAGAATCCTTGCATTCCTGGAATAAACCCCACTTGATCATGGTGTATGATCCTTTTAATGTGCTGTTGGATTCTGTTTGCTAGTATTTGGTCGAGGATTTTTCCATCTATGTTCTTCAGTGATATTGGCCTGTAGTTTTCTTTCTTTGTGACATCCTTGTCTGGTTTTGGTATCAAGATGATGGTGGCCTCGTAGAATGAGTTTGGTAGTGTTCCTCCCTCTGCTATATTTTGGAAGAGTTTGAGAAGGATAGGTGTTAGCTCTTCTCTAAATATTTGATAAAATTCGCTTGTGAAGCCATCTGGTCCTGGGCTTTTGTTTGTTGGAAGATTTATAATCACAGTTTCAATTTCAGTGCTTGTGATTGGCCTGTTCATATTTTCTATTTCTTCCTGATTCAGTCTTGGCAGGTTGTGCATTTCTAAAAATTTGTCCATTTCTTCCAGGTTGTCCATTTTATTGGCATATAGTTGCTTGTAGTAATCTTTCATGACCCTTAGTATTTCTGCAGTGTCAGTTGTTACTTCTCCTTTTTCATTTCTAATTCTGTTGATTTGCATCTTCTCCCTTTTTTTTCTTGATGAGTCTGGCTAATGGTTTATCAATTTTGTTTATCTTCTCAAAGAACCAGCTTTTAGTTTTATTGATCTTTGCTATTGTTTCCTTTATTTCTTTTTCATTTATTTCGGATCTGATTTTTATGATTTCTTTCCTTCTGTTAACTTTGGGTTTTTTTTGCTCTTCTTTCTTTAGTTGCTTTAGGTGCAAGTTTAGGTTGTTTATTCGAGATGTTTCCTGTTTCTTAAGGTAGGATTGTATTGCTATAAACTTCCCTCTTAGAACTGCTTTTGCCTCTTCCCATAGGTTTTGGGTCATCGTGTCTCCATTGTCATTTGTTTCTAGGTATTTTTTAATTTGCTCTTGGATTTCTTCAGTGATCACTTCGTTATTAAGTAGTGCATTGTTTAGCCTTCATGTATTTTTGTGTTTTACAGATCTTTTCCTGTAATTGATATCTAGTCTCATAGCGTTG
The DNA here is from genome assembly GCF_000442215.2 of Lipotes vexillifer. NCBI lineage: Eukaryota > Metazoa > Chordata > Mammalia > Artiodactyla > Lipotidae > Lipotes > Lipotes vexillifer. The sequence goes on from NW_006792756.1 coordinate 464,632, forward strand.
TGGTCAGAAAAGATACTTGATACAATTTCAGTTTTCTTAAATTTACCAAGGCTTGATTTGTGACCCAAGATATGATCTATCCTGGAGTATGTTCCATGAGCACTTGAGAAAAATGTGTATTCTGTTGTTTATGGATGGAATGTCCTATAAATATCAATTATGTCCATCTTGTTTAATGTATCATTTAAAGCTTGTGTTTCCTTATTTATTTTCATTTTGGATGATATGTCCATTGGTGAAAGTGGGGTGTTAAAGTCCCCTACTATGATTGTGTTACTCTCGATTTCCCCTTTTATGGCTGTTCGTATTTGCCTTATGTATTGAAGTGCTCCTATGTTGGGTGCATAAATATTTATAATTGTTATATCTTCTTCTTGGGTCGATCCCTTTATCATTATGTAGTGTCCTTCTTTGTCTCTTGTAATAGTCTTTATTTTAAAGTCTATTTTGTCTGATATGAGAATTGCTACTCCAGCTTTCTTTTGGTTTCCATTTGCATGGAATATCTTTTTCCATCCCCTTACTTTCAGTCTGTATGTGTCTCTAGGTCTGAAGTGGGTCTCTTGTAGACAGCATATATATGGGTCTTGTTTTTGTATCCATTCAGCCAATCTGTGTCTTTTGGTGGGAGCATTTAGTCCATTTACATTTAAGGTAATTATCCATAGGTATGTTCCTATTCCCATTTTCTTAATTGTTTTGGGTTTGTTATTGTAGGTGGTTTCCTTCTCTTGTGTTTCTTGCCTAGAGAAGTTCCTTTAGCATTTGTTGTAAAGCTGGCTTGGGGGTGCTGAAGTCTCTCAGCTTTTGCTTGTCTGTAAAGGTTTTAATTTCTCCATCAGATCTGAATGAGATCCTTGCTGGGTACAGTAATCTTTGTTGCAGGTTTTTCTCCTTCATCACTTTCAATATTTCCTGCCATTCCCTTCTGGCTTGCAGAGTTTCTGCTGAAAGATCAGCTCTTAACCTTACGGGGATTCCCTTGTGTGTTATCTGTTGTTTTTCCCTTGCCTCTTTTAATATGTTTTCTTTGTATTTAATTTTTGACAGTTTGATTAATATGTGTCTTGGTGTATTTCTCCTTGCATTTATGCTGTACGGGACTCTCTGTGCTTCCTGGACTTGATTAACTATTTCCTTTCTCATATTAGGGAAGTTTTCAACTATAATCTCTTCAAATATTTTCTCAGTCCCTTTCTTTTTCTCTTCTTCTTATGGAACCCCTATAATTCGAATGTTGGTGCGTTTAATGTTGTCCCAGAGGTCTCTGAGGCTGTCCTCAGTTCTTTTCATTCTTTTTTCTTTATTCTGCTCTGCATTAGTTATTTCCACTGTTTTATCTTCCAGGTCGCTTACCTGTTCTACCGCCTCAGTTATTCTGCTATTGATCCCATCTAGAGTATTTTTCATTTCATTTATTGTGTTGTTCGTCATTGTTTGTTCCATCTTTAGTTCTTCTAGGTCCTTGTTAAATGTTTCTTGCATTTTGTCTATTCTGTTTCCACGATTTGGGGTCGTCTTTACTGTCATTATTCTGAATTCTTTTTCATGTAGACTGCCTATTTCCTCTTCATTTGGTAGGTCTGGTGGGTTTTTATCTTGCTCCTTCATCTGCTGTGTGTTTCTCTGTCTTCTCATTTTGCTTATCTCACTGTGTTTGGGGTCTCCTTTTTGCAGGCTGCAGGTTCGTAGTTCCCGTTGTTTTTGGTGTCTGTCCCCAGTGGCTAAGGTTGGTTCAGTGCGTTGTGTAGGCTTCCTGGTGGAGGGGACTAGTGCCTGTGTTCTGGTGGATGAGGCTGGATCTTGTCTTTCTGGTGGGCAGGTCCACGTCTGGTGGTGTGTTTTGGGGTGTCTGTGGACTTATTATGATCTTAGACAGTCTCTCTGCTAATGGGTGGGGTTGTGTTCCTGTCTTGCTAGTTGTTTGGCATAGGGTGTCCAGCACTGTAGCTTGCTGGTCGTTTAGTGAAGCTGGATGCTGGTGTTGAGATGGAGGTCTCTGCGAGATTTTCGCTGTTTGATATTATGTGGAGCTGGGAGGTCTCTTGTGGACCAGTGTCCTGAAGTTGGCTCTCCCACCTCAGGCACAGCACTGACTCCTGGCTGCAGCACCAAGAGCCTTTCATCCACACGGCTCAGAATAAAGGGTAGAAAAAGTAGAAAGAAAGAATTAGTAGAAGTAGAAAGAAAGAATGACAGAAGGAAATAAAGAAAGAACGAAAGGAAGAAGGGAGGGAGGGAGGAAGGAAGGAAGGAGGGAAGGAAGGAAAAAAAGAAAGAAGGAAAGAAGATAAAGTAAAATAAAATAAAGTAAGATAAAATATAATAAAGTTATTGAAATGAAAAATAATTATTAAGAAAAAAATGGATGGATAGAACCCTAGGACAAATCGTGGAAGCAAAGCTATACAGACAAAATCTCACACAGAAGCATACACACTCACAAAAAGAGGAAAAGGGGAAAACAATTATAAATCTTGCTCTCCAAGTCCACCTCCTCAATTTGGGATGATTCGTTTTCTATTCAGGTATTCCACATCAAGTTGATTGTGGAGCTTCAATCCACTGCTCCTGAGTCTGGTGGGAGGGATTTCCCTTTCTCTTCTTTGTTCTCACAGCTCCCGGGGCTCAGCTTTGGATTTGGCCCCGCCTCTGTGTGTGGGTCGCCAGAGGGCGTCTGTTCTTCGCTCAGACAGGACGGGGTTAAAGGAGCCGCTGATTCGGGGGCTCTGGCTCACTCAGGCCTGGGGGAGGGAGGGGCACGGAGTGCGGGGCAAGCCTGCAGCGGCAGAGGCCGGCGTGACGTTGCACCAGCCTGAGGCGCGCCGTGCGTTCTCCCGGGGAAGTTGTCCCTGGGTCACGGGACCCTGGCAGTGGCGGGCTGCACAGGCTACCTGGAAGGGAGGTGTGGAGAGTGACCTGTGCTCGCACACAGGCTTCTTGGTGGCGGGAGCAGCAGCCTTAGCGTCTCATGCCCGTCCCTGGGGTCCGCGCTTTTATCCGCGGCTCGCGCCCGTCTCTGGAGCTCCTTTAAGCAGCGCTCTTAATCCCCTCTCGCTCACCAGGAAACAAAGAGGCAAGAAAAAGTCTCTTGCCTCTTCGGCAGCTGCAGACTTTTTCCCGGACTCCCTTCTGGCTAGCCGTGGCGCACTAACCCCCTGCAGGCTTTGTTCACTCCGCCAACCCCAGTCCTCTCCCTGAGCTCCGACCGAAACCGAGCCTCAGCTCGCAGCCCCGCCCGCCCCGGCGGGTAAGCACACAAGCCTCTCGGGCTGGTGAGTGCCGGTCGGCGCCGATCCTCTGTGCGGGAATCTCCCCGCTTTGCCCTCCGCACCCCTGTGGCTGTGCTCTGCTCCGCGGCCCCGAAGCTCCCCGCTCCGCCTCCCGCAGTCTCCACCCACGAAGAGGCTTCCTAGTGTCCGGAAGCCTTTCCTCCTTCACAGCTCCTTCCCACTGGTGCAGGTCCCGTCCCTATTATTTTGTCTCTGTTTATTCTTTTTTCTTTTCCCCTACCCAGAGTTTCTTGCCTTTTGGGAGGTCTGAGGTCTTCTGCCAGCGTTCAGTAGGTGTTCTGTAGGAGTTGTTCCAAGTGTAGATGTATTTCTGGTGTATCTGTGGGGAGGAAGGTGATCTCCGCGTCTTACTCTTCCGCCATCTTCCCGTCGTCCCCTAGGTGTACCTTTTCATTAAGGTGACAAAATAACTTTTGAGGGCAGCATCACTTGTTATAGTAGTTAGTCAATTGCCTAAGTATGGAAAATCCTGTAACTAATGCTGGTTCTGTTGATTTGAACAGCTGGCCTCCCAGTTCGTGCTGCTTTGCCCATAGGTGGAGTGGGAATCCTACATTAGGAGTGATAAAACTGCTGACAGGATTTCACAAGCCCTGACAGAAATGACGCTGATTATAACATGAAGATTATTAGCAGGGATTTTGGATCTCTGCAAGCTTTGAAATAGTACTATATTTTAAACTCCACTTGACGTGAATGAAAAATGAGATCCTCTCATCATTAGAATTAATTTATAATGGGCTTCTCTCAAAACTGACCCAGATCAGACAGCATGAGGTTCACATTAAGTGGGCTTATACTACACAGATATGCAATATTCAGTATATCTATAAACATAATTGCTTTAAATGTTTCATACTAATGGCCCTGAAACATGTACATTAAAGAAGTGAATAGCAAATTTCCTGAAATATATGTCCAAAATGATTCTTATTTGCATAAATTTTAGCCAAGGAACAGATGCTGTACCTTTGTAAAAATTTTAAAACATATTATACAGATATGTTGTGGTGTAACTTGGTGTTCCTCGCCAATCCTAACTTGGGTGAAATACTTTTAGCAGAACACTGACAAGGACAAGTGAAAAAAGCCTTCATTGTTTCAAACACCAGCTTTTCTTTAGACTAATATAAAGGATTTTGTTTTATTGTGGTATTTTAGATCCAGTTTTCTAAAATTTAATTATAATTAAAACTTTGTGGGCATTATTTTTTGGACTGTAGTTTTCTAAATAATATTGGTCACTTTTAATATTTATATAGTGAGTATATAGTATTTTAAAACTAGAAAGAGAAAAGTATACAGAAGAAATTAATTTAGCCCATAATACTACCATATATTGTTTGCTTTATTCTCTTTTGATCTTTTATATATTTTTAAAACTGTGATATGTAGGATTATGCAGTTTTACATCATGTTCCTTTCACCTAACCTTATACTGTTATCCATTTTATTATATATTCTTTACAAATTTAAGGAATTGTATAATTCTCCAAATGGATAGTGTGCTTTATTTTAAACAATCCTTTATTTTTGGAACCCAAGACATCAGGGTTTTTTTAATATATATTGCTGTAAATAATATTTTGAACATCATTAGTTTTGACATTTTACTCAGGGTGATTCCTAGACATGGAATTTCTGGATCAAATGTACATGGATGTATTAATTTCCTTGACGTATTACTAAATTGCTTTTCCCAACTGTTAAATGTGTAGGCAAAGCACACCCTTGTACTTAAGTCTCTGTGTACAGAGAGACTTTGCATCCTCCAGCTTCCCTCTTTGTCTTCGTCCTCTTTCTGTCCACCACAAAGATTCATAATGTGTACTCTACGTCCTCCTTCTCGGATGTTTATATTTAAGTTTGTAATTGTAGTTACATTATAGACATAAAAAAATCTGTTTAAATAATTTTGAACCTTCCTTTTATATTTTGAATTCCATATTTTTTATTCACTGTTCAGTATAGAATGTATGTGTATATGCATACATGCACATACACACATATACACATGTACATATCTGGTAAATAGTTTTTACTCATCTCTTGGATATTTGTATATGCTTGTATATATACACAAACTTTTAAGAAAGTTTAAGATACACATACTTTTAAAAATTTTATTGAGATTTAATCGACATATTATATTGGTTTCAGGTATACAGGACAATGATTTGATATTTGTATGCACTGTGAAATGACCACCATAGTAAATCTCGATAGCATCCATCACCACAGAAAGTTAACTTTAGGATTTACTTTCTTGGCCCCTTTCCAGTATGCGCTACAATATTATTGACTATAATCACTATGCTATACAGTACCTCCCCCATTACTTATTTATTCTGTAACTGGAGGTTTTTACCTTTTGATCCCCTTCACCAATTTTGCTGACTCCCCAGCCCCCTTCCCTCTGGCAACCACCATTCTGCTCTGTGTATATATGATTTTGGTTTTGTTTAGTTTTTGTTTTTGAGATTCCACATATAAGTGAAATCATACAGTATTTATCTTTTTTTCTGAATTATTTTGCTTAGCTTAATTTTCTCAAGGTCCAAGGTTGTCACAAATAGCAAGATTTCATTCTTTTTTGTGGCTGAATAATATATTCCATTGTGTGTGTGTGTTATTTATTTATAGATAGATAGATAGATACATAGATAGATGATAGATAAATAGATGATAGATAGATAGATAGATAGATAGATAGATAGATATACCACTTTTTCTTTATCCATTCATCCATTGATGGCCACTTGGGTTATTTCCATATCTTGGCTATTGTAAATAATGCAGTGAACATGGGGCTGCATATTTTTTTTTGAGTTAGGGGTTTTGTGGGCTTTTTTAAAGATAAATACCAAGAAGTGGAATTACTAGATCATATGGTAGTCCTAGTTTTAATTTTTTGAGGAAACTCCATGCTGTTTTCCAAAGTGGCTGCACCAATTTACATTCCCACCAACAGTGCATGGGAGTACCCTTTTCTCCACATCCTTGTCAAGACTTGTCATTTTGGTAATAGCCATTCTAACAGGTGTGAGGTGTTATTTCATTGTAATTTTGATTCACGTTTCCCTGATGACTAGTGATATTGGACATCTTTTCATGTACCTGTTGACTGTTCACTTGCCTTCTTTAGAAAAGTATCTGTTCATATCCTCTGCCTATTTAAAAATCAGATTGTTTGGGTTTATTTTTTTTTTGCTATTGAGTTGTATAAGTTCTATATTTTAGATATTAACTCCTTATCAGGTATATGATTTGCAAATATATTCTCCCTTTCAGAAGGTTGTCTCTGCCTTTTGTTGATGGTTTACTTTGCTATGCAAAAGCTTCTTTTGTTTGATGTAATCCCACTTGTTTATTTTTGCTTTTTTTGCCTTTGCTTTTGGAGTCAGATTTAAAAATTCACCACAAAGACTCATGTCAAGGAGCTTGCCATCTGTTTTTTCTTTTAGGAATTTTATGACTTCAGGTCTTACATTCAAGTCTTTAATCCATTTTGAGTTAATTTTGGGGTATGGTGTAAGATAGTGGTCTAGTTTCATTCTTTTGCAAGTGGCTGTCCACTTTTCCCAACACCGTTTATTGAAGAGACGCCCTTTTTTCATTGCGTATTCTTGGCTCCTTTGTCACTAATTAATTGACTGTATGCTTGTAGGTTGATTTCTGGATTCTCTGTTCTGTTCCATTGATCTATGTGTCTGTTTTCATGTCAGTGCCACACTGTTTAGATTACTCTAGCTTTATAAAATAATTTGAAATCCAGGAGCATGATGCATCCAGCTTTGTTCTTCTTTCTCAAGATTGCTTTGGTTTTTCACAGTCTTTAGTGTTTCCATACTAAAGTTAGGATTGTTTGTTCTGTTTCTATGAAATAACATTAGAAGTTTGATAGGTATTGCATTTACTCTATAGATTCCTTTGAGTAATATGGACATTTTAACAATATTAACTATTCCAATCCATAAACATGGAATATCTTTCCATTTCTTTGTGTTTTCAGTTTCTTTCTTCAGTGTCTTAGAGTTTTCATAGTACAGGTGTTTCATCTTCTTGGTTAAATTTATTTCTAGGTATTTTATTCTTTTTGATGCAATTGTAAATGGGTCTGTTTTCTTAATTTCTTTTTCTGTTAGTGTATAGACATTTTATGCCTTGCCACTTCACCAAATTTGTTTAGTAGTTCTAACAGTCTTTTTGTGAAAAGTTTAGGGTTTTCTCTATATAAAATCATTTGATCTGCAAATAGTGACAGTTTTACTTATTTTTTTCCAATATGGATGCCTTTTGTTTTCCTTGCATAATTGCTCTGGCAAGGACTTCCAATACTATGTTGAATAGAAGTGGGGAGGGTGGACATTCTTATCTTGTTCCTGATCTTAGAGGAAACACTTCTAGCTTTTCACTGTTGTGTATGTTAGCTGTAGGTTTCTCATACCTGGCCTTTATTATGGTGAGGTACATTCCCTCTGTACCCACTTTGTTGAAAGTTTAACATAAATGGATATTGAATTTTGTCAAAAGCTTTTTGTACATCTGTTGAGGTGATCATATGGTTTGTATTCATCATTTTGTTAATGTAGTGTATCACATTGCTTTGCAGATGTTGTTGATGTTGAACCATCCTTACATCCCTTGAATAAATCCCACTTGATCATGGTGTATCATCCTTTTAATGTATTGTTGAATGCAACTTGCTAACATTTTGTTGAGGATTTTTGCATCTGTGTTCATCAGGGATATTGATTGTAATTTTCATATATGGTGATGTGCTTGTCTGGATTTTGGTGTCGCAGTAGTGCTGGCCTCATCAAATGAGTTTGGAAGCATTTCCTCCTCTTAAACGTTTTGAAAGAATTTGAGGAGGATAGGTATTAACTCTTCTTTGAATGTTTGATAAAATCCACTAGAAAAGCCATCTGGTACCAAACTTTTGTTTGAATCGGTAATCAGAACCCTCCCACAATCTCTTTATGTGTTTTGGTCTGTTCAGATTTTCTATTTCTTCCTAATTCAGTCTCTAAAGATGGTGTGATTCTAAGAATGTATTCATTTCTTCTATGTTGTCCAATGAGTTGGCATATAGTTGTTCAGAGTAGTCTTTTAAGATCCTTTGTATTTCTATGCTATCAGTTGTAACATCTCTTCAATTTTGGATTTTATTTATTTAAGGCCTCTTTTTTTCTTGGTGAGTCTGGCTAAGGGTTTGTCAATTTTGTTTATCTTTTCAAGGAATCAGCTCTTAGTTTTACTGACTTTCCTATTGTCCTTTTAGCCTCTATTTTATTTATTTCTGCTCTGATTGTTATTATTTACTTTCTTCTACTAACATTGTTTCTTCTTTTTCTAGTTTCTTTAGGTGTAAAGTTAGATTGTTTATTTGAGACTTTTCTTCTTTCTTGAAGTAGGCCAGTATTTCTGTGAGCTTCCCTTTTAGAACTGCTTTTGCTGCATCACATAGGTTTTGGTATGTTGTATTTCATTTTCATTTGTCTCTAAGTATGTTTTTATTTCTCCACTGATTTTTTTCATTGACCCAGAGGTTGTATGTAGCGTGTTGTTAAATATCCATATATCTGTGAGTTTTACAGTCTTCTTGTAATTGATTTTAAGTTTCATGCCATTGTGGTTGGAAGAAATGCTTGATGTGATTTCAGTCTCCTTAAATTTATTGAAATTTGTTTTATGGCTTAACGTATGATCTGTCCTGGAGAATGTTCCATGTGTGCTTGAATGTGTTTTGCTGCTTTTGGATGGAATATTCTGTATATGTCTATTAAGTCAATCTGATCTAAAGTGTCATTAAGGCCGGTGTTTTCTTATGATTTTCTGTCTGAATGATCTATCCACTAATATAAGTAGGGTGTTAAACTCCCCTACTATTATTGTATTGTTGTACTTTCTCCCTTTAGGTCTGTTAATATTTGCTTTTTATATTTAGGTGCTTCTATGTTGGGTGCATATATATTTTAAAAATTACATATTGTTGAATTGACCCTTTTATCATTATGTAGTGTCCTTCTTTGTCTATTACTACAGTCTTTGTTATAAAGTCTATTCTGTCTGATATGAGTATAGCTATCCCAGCTTTCTTTTTGTTTCTATTGAATATTTACATGCAATATCTTTTTCCATCCCTTCATTTTCGGTACATGTATGTCCTTATATCTAAAGTGAGTCTCTTGTAGGCAGCATATAGATGAGTCTTGTTTGTTTTGCTTTGTTTTGTTTTTGTTTTTTAATCAATTCAGTCACTGTCTTTAGAGTGAAGAATTTAGCCCGTTTACATTAAGGTAATTATTGATAAATATTAATTTACTTAATTTACTTAATTATTTTGTTAATTTTTCTGCCTGTTTTGTTGTAGTTTTGTAGTTTTCTGCCTGTTTTGTTTATAGTTTTGTTAATTTTTCATTTTGTTAATTTTTGTTTTGTTAATTTTTCTGCCTGTTTTGTTAATTTTTGTTAATTTTGTTAATTTTTGTTCCATTTTGTTAATTTTTCTGCCTGTTTTGTTGTAGTTTCTCTCCGTTACTTTCTTCTTTTGCTCTCTTTCCTTGTGCTTTGTGCTTTGATGACTTAGTTTAGTTGAGATTCCTTTAGTTGTTATGTTGAGATTCCTTTAGTTGTTATGTTGAGATTCCATTCTCTCTTTTGTGTGTGTGTATCTACTCTAGGTTTTTGCTCTGTGGTTATCATATGGTTCACATATAATGTCCCATGTATATAAAAGTCCATTTTAAGTTAATACTAACTTAAATTTGAACTTATTCCAAAACTCTACATCTTTACCTCTCCACTACATTTCATCTTTTTACTTCTGTCTCTTAGGTATCCCTTAAATAATTATTGTATTTTTGTTAATTTTGCTACTTTTGTCTTTTAAACTTGACACTAACCTTATAAGTGATTAATTCACTGTCTTTGCTAAATATTTATCTTTACCAGTGAGAATTTGACTTTCATATATTTTCTTGTTATTAATTAGTGACCTTTCTTTTCAGGTTAAATAAGTCCCTTTAACATTTCTTGTTAGGTTGGTTTGGTGGTGATGAACTCGTCTAACTTTTGTTTGACTGAAAAACTCTATCTCTCCTTTCATGCTGAGTAATAATCTTGCTGGGTGGAGTATTCTTGGTTGGAATTTTTTTCTTTCAGCACCGAGAATATACCATGCCATTCCCTCTGGCCCATAATGTTTCTGCTAAAAAAATATGCTGCTGGTCTTACTGGCTTTCCCTCACACATAACAAGTTGCTTTTCTCTCGCTGCTTTTAAGGTTCTCTTATTGTCTTCATTTTTCGACATTTTAAGTATAATGTATCTTGGTGTAGATCTCTTGAGGTTCATTTTATTTGGAGTTCTCTGGGCTTCCTGGACCTGGATATCTGTTTCCTTTCCCAGGTTAGGGAAATTTTTAGCCATTATTTCTTCAAATAAGTTCTGCCCCTTTCTCTCTCTCTTCTCCTTAGACCCGCATAATGTTAATGTTAGTCCTCTTGGTGTTTTCCCATAGATCCCTTAAAATCTCTTCACTTTATTTTTACTTGTATTATTTTATTGTTATCATTATTACTATTATTATTTTATTATTAGTTTGCTGCTCAGTTTAGATGAGTTTCCTTGCTTTGACTTCCAGAACACTGATTCTTTCTACTGCTTTGTCTAGTCTGCTATTGAATCCTTCTAGTGTGCTTCTTAGTTCAGTTTTTGTGTCCTCAGCTCTGTGACTTCTGTTCTATACTTCTTTATATTTTCTGTCTCTTTGCTGAAGTTCTCACTTGTTCATCTCTTCTTCTGAGTTCAGTGAGCAATTTTGACTATTACTTTGAATTCTTTATCAGGTAGATTACTTATCTTCATTTCATTAAAATCTCTCTCTGAAGTGTTGTCTTGTTCTTTCTTTAATAACTTATTTCTGTTTTGTCATTTTGTTTGATGCTGTTTCTGTGTATTCGTGAACCAGCTACCTCTCTGAGTCTTGAAGTAGTTGGCCTTGTGTAGGTGATGAACCTTATAGTTCAACCTTGCCCTAGTGGCTGGTTGTCTTTTGAAACTTTGTGATTGTCTAAGCAGCCTGATTTATTCTTGATAGGTTCCTGGTGTTGAGGGTGTGCCGAGACCTGTCAGTGTTCCAAGAGGAAGGATCTCATTTTGCACTTAGTTTTGGGCTGTTGGAAAGTCAAACCCTCGGGCAGCAGGTTTTGAAGTATGCACGTATATAGTCCTATGGGCCATAATCATAAACCCCGCTGGCCTCCAGAACGGGAAATCTGGAGATGACCCTTGGGCAACATTTCCATAAATCAGACCTCTAGACAAGTGTATAAGCTCCTTTCTGGGAGGTATCATTGAGCTGCAGTGAGGTGAAGGGAGTGTGCAAGGATAGTGTCTTACATTCCCTGAGAGTGCCTCTGTACTCTCTAAATGTGTGGCAAGCCTGAAGCCTCAGGCTGAATCTCCAGGACAAGCAAATAGGCCTTTTTCATAAGAAGACTGGAAGTGTGTTTCAGTCTGCTGCCTGTGCAGTGCCCTGGGGGTGGTAGCCTGGCAAGAACTATCTTTCCAATTGTTACAGTCCCATGGAGCCCAGGAATGCAAGTCCCCTTGGCCACCAGGGCTAGGTGATCAGAGGGCATCCTCTTTGTGGATCGCATACACCTGCTGGCTCTAGAAGGGCATCTGGAGTGCATAGGGGGCAGGACATGCTCCTTGGCTTTGGCATGACATCAGGAAAAATCCTTGTCTGTGCTCCCCTGCCAGTTTCAGCAAGGGAGTGGGAGAGTGTCATGACTGCTCTCACTAGCTGGGCCCAGCCAGGGAGTGAGGGAATGCTGCATCTACTCATCCCTGCCTGCCTTACCAAGACAGTGGGAGGGTCCCATGTCTGCACACCTGCCTGTGCTAACAGGGTAGAGGGAGAGTGCAGAATGGTGTCTGCCAGCACCCCAGTCTCCAGAAAGAGTCCCAAGCATCTCTTGTTCCTCCAGCAGATGCTTGAAGATTAGCATAGGAATCTCCTTCACATTCCAGGCACTTTTCAAACTGCTACTTTTGCACTGGGTCCTAGGGCGAGTGAGACCTCATGCAAGCCTTTTATTTGTTTATGTATGTATGTATGTATGTATTTTTAAATGACTTTTTATTGGAGTACAGTTGCTTTACAATGTTGTGTTAGTTTCTGCTGTACAGCCGAGTGAATCAGTTATATGTATATTATATCCACTCTTTTTCAGATTTCCTTCCCACTTAGGTCACCGCAGATCATTGAGTAGAGTTCCCTGCGCTATACAATAGGCTCTCATTAGTTATCTATCTTATACATAGTAGTGTATATATGTCAAGCCTTTTGAAAGGAGAATCAGTTCACTTCAACTGTTGACTGAAAAAAATGCACCACCTAAAAGTTGAGGGTCATGTTTTATTTGGTGGACAAAACCGAGGACTTAAGCCTGGGACACAGCATCTCAGATAACTGAGGGACTGCTCTGAAGAAGCAAGGGCAGGAGCCAGGACATATAGGAGTTTTTGCAACAAGGACCAGGTAGTCGGAACATCAAAGATTCCTGTTAATTAAGGAAAACCAGTTATCTCAGGTTAAGGAATCTAGTGCTTTTCTATGTATGGGAAGATGCAAATTCCGGGCTCACTGAAATCATTCCTTTGATGTGCACCTCAGCTATCTGGGGCCAGTATCCTTTGCTTCTCATCCTGAGCCTCCTCAGGGTGCATCGTTGGGGGTGGCTACAGCAGCTGGCTGCTAGATGGGTGGCAGATCTTGCCTCGATCCTGAGTTCCCTCAGGGCCCAGCGTTGGGGGCAGCTGTAATGTGACGGCTTGATGGCTGCAACATCCTTTGTTTACTGATATGGCAGGTGGCATTTTTAGTTCACACAGCCCTTAAGGTCCCTTAGATGTGAACTCTTTTGGTTTCTAAGCCAGACATTTTGGGGGCTCATCTCTCTGTTGTAGGTCCCAAGGGCTGGAGAGGCTGATATGGGGCACAAACCCCTCACCCTAGGGGAGAAGCTCTGGATTTGTGAGATTCCCTCCCTATTGTGGGGCTCTGCACCAGGCATGGAGTTTTTGGTGAGACCACGTCTCTGTCTCTCCTACCCATCTCAATATGGTCCTTTTATCATTTATTGTGGATGGGGAAGTTCAGCTAGTTTTCAGTTCTTTTTCAAAGGGAATTATTCCATATGCAGCTGTAGATTTGGTGTGTCCATGGGGCAAGGTGAGTTCAAGGTCAGCCTCCACTTTGGAGCACTTTCTCCGAGCCTCCCACATATGTATTTTTAATTAAGGTAGGCGCTTTATTTTCTGAATTCATATAAAGCTGATAATGTCTTTCTGTTGCTTTGTTATATAGAAGCTACTTTATTGGGGATGTTTATGGATTAAGACACAAAGGTTTGTCTATGTGTCTTATTTCAGTGGGCATCTGGGGTGGCCAGAAGCTATGGAACCAGCCTTTTTTTTTTTTCTCTCTCTTTTTTTGCGGTATGCGGGCCTCTCACTGTTGTGGCCTCTCCCGTTGCGGAGCACAGGCTCCGGACGCGTAGGCTCAGCGACCATGGCTCACGGGCCCAGCCGCTCCGCGGCATGTGGGATCCTCCCGGACCGGGGCACGAACCCGCGTCCTCTGCATCGGCAGGCGGACTCTCAACCACTGCGCCACCAGAGAAACCCCTGAGGAGCCTTTTTGATGTGTAAAATCAAGTGTTTTTTTTTTTCTCTATCCTATTCTGAAATGTTTCTTTAATTATCCCTTGATCATTGTTTACCTTACAAATCTTGTTAAGTACTCAAAAGCTATAATTGATAGACAGACCTACATTTTCTGATAGACAGACCTACATTTTCTGACCTAATATCCATCTTCATTTTCATCTTTATCCTTTACTTAATTTACTTAGATTGTTTGTCCTTCACAGGACCGTGTATGTGTTTTTATTGTCAATTCTACTATTGTATCCAATGTGGGTTTGTCATAAGGAAAATAAGTAGAATACAGTGTTCATCAAGTTAATAACTATATTTGAATAAAGTCTTTGTGCTGAGTGACATGAGAAGTACATGCTGGGCAAAGCAAGCCTGGGGAAGCTGACATTTTTCACGGATAATGTTAGAGACAGTGAACATTGACACCAAGGATGATGGGGATGTGGGTGTGTGCTTTTCTTCTAGGTTACAGCAGTATTAGTCTTCACTAACTGGACTATATATACACTAATTGAATCATACTGTAGAAATAGTAGAAGGCTTAGTGAGCGCAGTCAACCTCGTATCCATGGGTTCCACATCTGTGGATACAGAGGGCTGACTATAAAAGACTTGAGCATCCATGGATTTTGGTATCACCAGGAATTGGTCCTGGAACCAATCCCCCATGGATACTGAGGAATATTTAAGTACTTGGGTTGGGGAGTTTGATTTGTTTCTAGATGAGAGACTGAGGAGTAGACTTCGTTTGTGTGATCACTTAGTGCCGATACACCATAATCCATTATCCAGTCTTCTCTGAAGCACAATTTCATGTTGTGGAGAGTCATCCCATAATAAAAATCACAATGTAAAGGTCAACAAGTTTCCATTCTGCTATTGCAGTTTATATTTCCTTGAAATTCTTAGCTCACCCAGCTCCTTTTTTATTTCATTTTATTCTCTTTTCAGCTCGTATTGTTTTTAATTTAATCCTATCTTTTTATCTCGGTGTCTTTTTTTAAGCTTTCTGCACATGTTTTGGAGAGTCATGTCTTTCTGGATACCACCAAACATGTTAAGGTTTTTTCTAAAATACTTTCTTGAAAATCATTTTCAGATTTGATGCCTTCTCCTGTGATTGAGGGTGATGTTCACTTTCTCTTGTCCTCCAGTATTTCTTCATGGGTTCTGTGTTGTATGTTTTCACTTTACTCATTCTAAAATGATCTGCGTAGACCCTGGGATCACCAGTAGACACTGTACATACCACCTTCTGTCCATCTGCATTTTTAAAATCTTTTCTGCGAGGTCTCCCAATATCCAATGTCTTTCAGGCAATTTGGGCAGCTATGTTATACTGAGGTAGAATTTTGCCATCCCCTTTCTTTCTGCCTGTGCCTTTGATACTCTGGAATATTGGAGCCCATGTTAAGAACATTCAGTATGTGCTTTATACCAAAGCTGGCACTATAGGCACAGTCGCTATAACATTGTACTTGCTGTGACTGTAGTTCCAGTGTGGACCACTGCCAGCCCCACTGTGATCACCCTCCATTGTTTCCTGGGAGTTAATCTCCAAGGTGATTCCCAGTAGAATAATCCTAATTTATTCTTAAAGAATGGTAAGGATTTATTATTAGTTAATGAATTTCTCCAATTCAGGGGCCAGAAATGATAAATATATGAGGGTGCTGCCTAAGTTCTTTTAGGCAGGGAAAAACTTGTTTCATTTAACAAAAAGCACATGTAAGCATCAACTTTTTTTTTTCTCAATTCATTTCAGTTGGTGTCTATTTGTGTGTGTGTGTGTGTGTGTATGTGTAGGGGTGGGGTATAGGCAATACCACAATAAATGTGCAAGTAACATAAAATTGGATATTAAAGTAAGCATGCTATGATGAAAAATTAAACTGAAAAGAAGGGTGAAAATCCATAATCCTAGTTTCCCATTGTTATGTTGTTTAGGACATCATTAGAGTTATTTTTATGGAAAATTAATGAAAGCAGCCAGTATTGTATTTGAAATAGCTTTTAAACCACAGTCCAGCAATACCTACATTTAATGCTTGAAAATCTGTATTGTTATTGCTAATCTCTAACTACCGATTCTAAAATTCAGCAACTATAATTAAAGAAGCATACACTTAGGGACTTCCCTGATGGCACAGTGGTTAAGAATCCACCTGCCGGGCTTCCCTGGTGGCGCAGTGGTTGAGAGTCCGCCTGCTGATGCAGTGGTCACGGTTTCGTGCCCCGGTCCGGGAAGATCCCACATGCCGCGGAGCGGCTGGGCCCGTGAGCCATGGCCACTGGGCCTGCGTGTCCGGAGCCTGTGCTCCGCAACGGGAGAGGCCACAACAGTGAGAGGCCCGCGGCCCCCCAAAAAAAAAAAAAAAAAAAAAAAAAAAAAGAATCTGCCTGCCAATGCAGGGGACACGGGTTTGACTCCAGTCCAGGAAGATCCCACATGCTGAGGAGCAACTAAGCCCGTGAGCCACAACTACTGAGCCTGTGCTCTAGAGCCCATGAGCCACATCTACTGAAGCCCACGCACCTAGAGCCCATGCTCTGCAACAAGAGAAGCCTCCGCAATGAGAAGCCCGCACACCGCAACGAAGAGTAGCTCCCCACTCACCACAACTAGGGAAAGCCCGCACACAGCAATGAAAACCCAATGCAGCCAAAAAAAAAGAAGCATACACTTAAACATCTTGAAGTTGAGTAAGAGAAGAGACAATGGATATAAACTTCACCTTGTAAAGTGGTTTGCCTTTTGAGACGTGGTTTGATCCTATAGAAAAGGCTCTGCTCACTGCTTAGCACGTGGTATATGCTTAAACTGTTTCATTTAATCCTTACAACACCTTTTAAATTATTATTTATCTCTCTGAAAAAAATAAGGTTTAGGGAGATTAAATAACTTGGCCTGAGGAGGTACAGCTAGTAAGTACCAAAACCAGGTACTTTGAACCTAAATCTCTTTGATCCAAAGATCATATTTGTAATCACCTTTCAGCTTCCACCTCTGACTTGAGCTAAGCAGAATGAACAGAATAACAAATCTACTAGTTTAAGTCTAACTGTTTTCCAGAGCTTGCATGTGATTTGGCCCCTGCTTTCCTCTCCAACTTCATTTTAGAATACACACCCCAGGCTCTGCTCCTGGACACAATGGCTTCCTTTCTGTTCCTTAAATACCACATTTGAGTGCCTTTGCATATGCCATTACCTTTGCCTGCAGTGTTCTCCCTGCTCTCTTCCTTTCTCTGTATGCTTGCCTCCTTCTCTCTCAGGTCTTAACCCAAAAATCATTTGTTCAGAGTCCTCTTTCAACCATGGTGTATGAAGATGGTGCTTTCCCCGTTTAAAGTCCCTCCTGTCACCTGTTATTTCCTTCCTAGCATGTAACCAATCTGAAATCAATCTGTTCACTTACTTGTTATGTATCTCTCTACAGAATGTAAGCTCTCTGAGGGCAGGAACTTTCTCCTTCTTAGTTATCACTATATCTACGGAAGTTAGAACAGCACTTGACATATAATAGATGTTGAAAAAAAACAATTGAACGAAGAATGGATGGGTGACTTTGAGGTTTATATATTTGTTTTTACTTGGAAACACTGTTAAGAATTTTGAGTGTTCTAAGTCGTGTTTAGGGATTCCCTCATGGTGCAGTGGTTAAGAATCCGCCTGCCAGTGCAGGGGATGCGGGTTTGAGCCCTGGTCCAGGAAGGTCCCACATGCCATGGAGCAACTAAGCCCGTGCGCCACAACTACTGAGCCTGCACTCTAGAGCCTGCATTCCACAACTACTGAGCTCGCGTGCCACAACTACTAAAGCGCATGCACCTGAAGCCCATGTTCCGCAACAAAGAGAAGCTACCGCAATGAGAAGCCCGCACACTGCAACAAAGAGTAGCCCCTGCTTGCCGCAACTAGAGAAAGCTTGTGAGCAGCAATGAAGACCCAATGCAGCCATAAATAAATTAAAAATAAATAAATCATGTTTAAAGCTTGATTGGGATACTTACTAACATAACCACAGACCACTGCAACTTCCTGTGATAAGAGATTTCTGCTTTGGTTTTGACGTGCCCAATGTTCTCATTTAAATAACTAAACTGAACATGTGTATTAATTAGAATAAAACTCTTTAGCTAATTTTCTGTAATAGAATTATAGTGTTATAGAATTCTAACAGTTTTAGCTAGATGAGGACTTAGGATACTCTCTAGTCTAACTGAAATATTGTGGAAAGTTAAAAAGGCTTCTCCAAGGCTACAAGGTACCTTCTCCAAGGTAGATCCAGGTCCAGAAACTTGGAACGGGGCCCTTTCCATTATATCAGGTCAACTCTTACTGTGTTTCTTCCACTCCCCTGCTCCCACCTATTATAGTGAATATTTTTATAGGAGCAACAGATTTTTATATAGAATTTTTATCAAAATGATTCTGTAAAAAAAAAGTAGTAATATTAACCAGAGTTCTCAGTTTACCTTAAATCCATAAGAAATGAAACAGTAACTTTCATGCATGCCCTTAAAACTGAAATCATTGCACACTGTTCCGTCTGAGGTAGGTGTAATGTAGGCACAGAGGCCTGTGGGCTAGATCTTCATACAGAAAGGAAAGAAGTATCAGGTTCAGGATGAAATAAATCATACAAATTTTTTTTGTATTTTTCTACATAGTTAGCAGTTGAAACTACTGCATGTGAACCTCATATTCAGGAGTCACAAATATAAAAAATTGGATTTAATAACCTGTAGATTTTTTGAGCAGTTCTCATGCCTCAAAGGAATCCCTCATTTTTCAGAAATGTTTCTTGAAAATATAATTTGATTTACAAAACTTTATGCATATTTCTAAACAAGATAAACCTTGCCTTTATAACCTCTTAGAAGCCAAAGATTGATTTTCTAAGAAAAGAAATAAAAGAAAATAAAAATTAAAGAAAAGAAACACCAAAACCAAATTACATTGTTTTGTTCACATAAGGAGATGAAAGAAAATGAACATGTGATTCATCAATACAAATGAGATGCCCAGTGAATGAGGGCAGTGAATATATGAAGCTTCTGTGTAGCTCAAAAATAGTGTTTTTGCTAGGAAATTATTTGTGTAAAACCAGTATAATCAAGACCTGTGTTGTCTACTTTATTCCTCCTCTTCTAAGGTCAACAGCGAAAGTAAGTTTGTCTTACTTCCCTCCCCCCACCCCCTTACTTTTATATGGCAGAACAGACCACAGTGTAAATGACTATGAAATTTAGCTTTTCTCTGTGAATAAGAGGGTTTTTATGCTGACTTGATAGAACTCCATTTCTCTTCCATTCTTTGTTCATGGAGTGATCATAGGATATGGGGAAAATATTATTCATCCCCAAATGACTATGCATATAAGTCATAGAAGCATCTACTCCTAGAACTGGGAGGGACCAAGGGGTTATCTTGTCCAAAATCTTCTTGTGGAGATCAAAATGGTCTTAGAATCCTGTGCTTATGGTGATGAGGCCTTATTTGTCTTTGTGTGTCTGTATGTGCAGGAATACATGGACTCCAACAAATACATTGAACATCTGCTGACTCAACTTGAGGAGCAACACAGAAGTCTCTGGAGGTGAGTTCAATCCACATCCTTAACTAGTAGCAGCATCTTTAAATTTGATCTTGATCACAGAAGCATGGAGTTGGCAAATGGTCTCTTCTTGGTGCCAAAAGCACCTCTGGGGGCAAAAATCAGCAGAGGCTACCTAGAGAGTTCCATTCCTTTAATTAAAGTAAAGCAATGGTGCCAAAAGGTGTCCTTGAGTGAAGGACCTGCTGAGAACTGGGAAGGTGGTGGAAATCATAACACTTGTCTGGGTCAAGGAGCTAATTTGTCCAAGGCCATGCAGCAAACTTATATCGTAGAAATTAGGACCCAAATTCTCTGGCCCTTGCCTGCTTAAATATTATTTAAGTTTTTCTCTAATTGAAAGGTTGAACACTTCTGCTTAAAATTTCTTAATTCATATTAAAGAATATGTATTTCAGGAATGCTGTAGTATAGGTCTCCCATGTTTAGGTTATTTTTGTTTTGTTTCGTTTTTTTTGCGGTACTTGGGCCTCTCACTGTTGTGGCCTCTCCCATCGCGGAGCACAGGCTCCGGACATGCAGGCTCAGCGGCCATGGCTCGCGGGCCCAGCCGCTCCGCGGCATGTGGGATGTTCCCGGACCGGGTCACGAACCCGTGTGCCTGCATCGGCAGGCAGACTCTCAACCACTGCGCCACCAGGGAAGCCCCCATGTTTAGGTTTTTGTTCTATGTGGTGGGTCCTGATTCTAGGTAAGGAAAGGTATGTGAGAACATTTGTGCAGGTAAATTGGAAAAAGAGGCGAATGTCATAGAAGTCATATTCCCAAGTTATTCATTCCCTGAGGCCTCTTGGGAATGGAGATTATTTTGATATTATTATCTAGGTCTTTGGGGTCCGTGTGGTCAGGGTCTTCCTAGATGCTCGTATGGTCTCTGAATTCCATTTACAAAATTCCTATGGCTCTTGTTATCTGGAATAAATATGCTAGTGCTCAATTACATGATACCTTACATTGCACAAGAATTGTTTACTATGATTAGCTTTGTCTCCCAGGGGTAAAAAAGCCCCTAACATCCTTTATTTCTCATCGCCTCATGTCATGGAAGACAGTGCTCTCTCTGTACACAGAGATATTAAGCAGGTAAGTATGACCTAACCCTGTGGATTTCTTGTCCAACCTTACCTAAATCCATCACCCTTGGTCTCTGTACCAGCTGATGCTGCCTGTTCTACATGCACCCTTGTAACAAATTCTAATAATCTTGAAATTCATCTTCTCTGAGGAATTCTAGTTCTTGGGCGAAATGCCTGATATTTTCATTTGTTCTGCTCTTCTGTTAATTTTCCTACTAGAAAACAGATCTGTGGTTATAGTAATAGACAATATTCTATTTCTCTACCTAAAAAGCTGCTGGTAGGATACAACAAAAATGTACAGTTTTCAGGTCTGCTTGCTGCTAACAGACACATCAGTTAACTTTATATAACTTGTTGCAATATTTGTTAGATTTCTTTTTGAGAGCTCTAACCAGGTTTTCTTTTCTTAACCAGTGTGTTGTATTAATAAAACCAACAGCGGTGTATTTATGGTTATATGTCTTTTAAATTATATTTTCTGTAGATCTACTACAAAGTATGCTTAAAAGGTTATGTAACTGAGTTGTAACATTTTCTTTAAACTATTTGTATAGAATAATTTTACTCTATTTTTCAAAAGAAAAAATGCACAGATGATGAATACTATCTTGATGAAAGAAATTAGAGTTTAATTTGGTCAGTGTGTCTTATACACATCATTGAAGAGGAATTACAGTTTCACAGTTTTTTGAACCCAAAAACCTGCATGGAAAAGAATATTTTCCTGCTTTCTTAAGGTAGTTAATAAAAAACTTTGGTTTCCCCTGATATGATTAAATTAAAATCTCATTTCAGGTGCAAACATAGCCTAACATAAAGTAAGAGCTCAGAATTTTGCGGGCAGTCACTTCCATTTTCCTTCGAAGTAGGATTATTGCTGGTGAAGAAGCAAAGCTTTTTATATAGTGTCAGAGGATCTAATAAAAAAGCTTCATTTGAATAACAATAAAGGGCAATGATGACATTTGAATAGTGAGACCAGTGAGAAAATAGAAATAGTAGTATTGAAAAGAAAATGAAAACCAACAATAGCAGATTTACATACTATTTATTGAATCATGAAATTATACTTGATTATATTTTGCAAACAGATCTTGACTGACTTACAGTGATGGGCTTTCTGATGGTGATTACAATATCACAACTGCAACTATAGCCAAATTTTTTATGGTGAACGGTTTGTGAGTGACAGTGAGCAGTGGGGATATTTTTTTTCTGCTTTTGATTGAATAGTTAAAATGCTTTCTTGAGTTAGGGTAGACTATGATGTGTCGAGCATCATGGGAAAGGCATGCCATGTACATAAGCACAGCTAAAGTGTCTGAAGTTAAACAAGCTTTCCCATAACTCAGTATACACTTCTTCTGATTTTTATTATGCCTTTAATTTGTAGCTGTTACAAATTTCATGGAATAGGTTACTTGTCATTGCTGCTGATATTAACTAATGGTCTTCCATTTATACTTAAGCTAACTTAAGTATAGCTGAAAAGAAACTTAAAAGAAAAAATTGAATATTTCGATCTTCCAACAATAATAGTAGCCAGCATTAATGTATGGCCACAATCTTTGAGGACTGATCAAAACATGGTAATCACGTGTCATACTGTTATTGCCTCTTGCTTGATGATAAAAGAATTGGACAAATGGTAGAAGATTGGGTCTAAGAATTAAAAGTCTTGTTTTCGTGGAGGAATCTCCTAGTCTTTAATAGGCTTTAGTCACTTTTTATAGCATAACCATGTGCTGTGACACAAATATATTGCTGTAATCATACTCTCAAGATAACTGGTTATTTTGGCGTCCTGTTTAGTATTCTACTGAAATAGACCTATAATCTATCTCTGGGTTTTCAAATTGCAAAGGAATTTGTGGAGTTCAAATATAACTGTCTGGCAAAGGGCATTTAGCTCAACTGTGTTTTGATACCAGCAGAAAAAATTTTCTGTGAATTCATCTGAAGAAGAGGGTGCAGTCAGGATCTAGGACCTAGTCTAAGACTTGGCTACAAGTCTGGGTGGGTTTAATTTGCTCTGCCTCTCCCTGCTTGATGAGGAAAAAATAAACACACCCAGTGACAACTTGTTTACTAGTCAATGTTGAAATGTGATCATACATTTCCTTACATTTATTTGTTTAAATGAGGAAAGTTAAGATTAGGAGAAAAATGCTCTTTTGTACTTACTGATTTTTGTGTCATCTGTTACTATTTCTATTTGGCTAAATATAGCTGTGACTGACAAGAAAGGGTGTGAGAAAACAACTGCTGAGAATGTCTTTCTGCTGATATTTGACAGAAATCTTTATCCATTTGCAGCCTCAGATTAAGAGTTTAGAACATAGACAGTTGGAAAAGACAAAATGAATTCATGAATATTTATGGTGTTAAGTACTCTTTCATGTCACATATGTGAAATTATGTATGACAAATAGAACCAGCATAACAGTATAGAAATGGAAATAAGACTGGATTGGAGGTTTTGGAGGCATGGACTCTGGTTCTGGACCATCCACACTGGCTACTGGGTAACACCTCTGAGACTGAGTTTCCTTAGCTCTAAAAAGAAGGTATCAATATAGCTAGTATTTAAGATAACTGAGCACTGAGATTACATGAAGCATAGACGCAAGAGGGAGGAGACATGGGGATATATGTATATGTACAGCTGATTCACATTGTTATAAAGCAGAAACTAACACACCATTGTAAAGCAATTATACTCTTAATAAATGTGTTTAAAAAAAAAGGCATTGCCTATATATGACATGTACAGATAGGTATAATCTTATTTTTCTAGAATAATTATACAGCTGGATCATTATGTAGTATTTAATACATGTCATGGAAAGCTTCAAAGAACGGGGGTAGAAGTGACTAATATAACAGATACCTAAGAGCTTGCCAGTGATCGAACCAGATAATGTCAAAGCATTCATTTCAGATTTTCATAGCTTGAATTGCAGACAGAGTTATCAATAGCCTGTAAGTAAGTGACGAATAAGTAGGTTTGCAAGGCCAAAATTCAATGACACGATCTGGTGAATGCACAGTGCCAGTTGCCAACCTACAGATGCCAGATCGAAGTTTCATTTGAACAAGCTATGTTTAGGCTAGGGTTTCTTAGGCAGGGCACTGTTGACATTTGGGGCCAGATTACACTTAATCATGGGGGTGGGGTTGTCCTGTGCGTTATAAGGTGTTTAGCATCATCCCTAGCCTCTACCCACTACATGCCAGTACCATCCCCCATTGTGACAACCAAAAATGTCTCCGGATATTTTCCAGATGCTTCCTAGTGGCAACATCCTCTCCACTCCCTGGTAAGAACCAGTGATCTAAAGAATCATCTACATAAGCATTTTTCTAAGCATATCCCAAGAAACACTAGTACACTATGGTATGGATATTTTTTAAAAAATAAAGGTATTCTGTGGTCAGATTTGAGGTATACTAGGTAAAACCAAGCTTTAAGATTTTATTTTAATTGTAGAACTAGTCAGAGCCATTTATACTGCTAATATGTGATATGCATATCAAATATAGACTATAAAATATAATTTTGACTTAAAAAAATTCCCAAATCCTATCTTTCTTGGAGCATCTACTGTGACTAAAGGTCTAAGGAACATATTTTGGGAAATGGTGATCTATCTCGTTTGGTAGCCAAATATACAAAAACATAGCTGGTACCTCTTTCTTCATCCTTCTGCCCTTACTTCACAGGTACTAGGATGGGTGACTTGTAAAAGAGAAGCAAATAGTCTGGGTTGTTGGTGAAAGGGGAAAGTAGATGCGTCGGAAAGCAATCCCAAGTTCATTACCATTTTTCTGAGGGGCAACCAGAGCCTCAATACCAAATTCCAAGAATCTGAAGAACCATTGATTACAAGCTATGTTTGCCCTGGTAAAGCAGTTAACTCCTGCTTCCCCGGGGTAGAAATGGTGGTTCCCTACATCACCAAGAGGAGTTTAATTGACAAGCATATATAGTTCTCTAGGTGCAATAAGAGTCCCTAAGGGCCATCCCTTCCAACAATAAAATGATAGTTTCAGTGTATCCAAAATTCTTCAAAATAGACTTTTGTATTCTGGCTTATTTGTGATTCTTAACCTAAGGAAAGAGAGAGAAAAAAAACTGGACAAAAACTTTGTTTTCCTTCCCACCATGATTCAAAATGCTGCTTATCTAAGTAGAGTGAACACTGCAGTAAAATGAGCCACATTCCAAATACTCTTTCGTGTTCTATGTATACATTTTAGGGTGGAGATAATTGGCACCAGTGCCTCAAGTTTCCTTCAGCAGTAGTCATAGTTTTGGTAAAATGTGAGTGACATTAAAACTGCTTACTGAGAGGCTACATGCTATCATTCTATCTCGGGGAAAAGAAGATCCTTTGCTAACACGTTATATAGAAATTGTCTTGTAGTTGTAAAATAGAGTTGAGGCAAAAGCACACATGGCCTGAGAAAAGTCAAGCCCAGAGTCTCTTGGAGATTTACCTTCTGTGTATCTTGGTTCTTAGAATCGAATTGTCCAGGCATCTTAAGAATTAGCATGTCTCTATCCTCAAGGGGTTAATTGACATAGACTAAAGTGATGCTGAGTATTAAACAGGTTGCCTTTGCTAAGACATAGACTTCCACTGGGAGATCTTAATTGGCAACAAATAAAATTGCTCTGCGTGAATTCGTAATGGTGGACACCAAATAAAATAAGAACTGTGATTTGTTTTTTACATCGCTTCAAGAGAAAAAGAGGCTATCTCTGGGGGATAGACTGTGTAGCAGACAAAGAGCTCAGCGCTCTCTGCTAGCAATAAAAGCGAAACCTCATGCTACGCCAACAGAATAACGGTGCACGGTTTCCCACCTCTGCATCCCTGTCTCAGTCTGCTGAGGTCAAAGGAGACCAGGGCTAGCAAGCTTTACATTTTCTTCCCCTTCTCTCAATCCTTGGGCTGGATTTCTAAACCATAGCTGCTTTCAGGGCCACCCCGGAAACCCATCAATGTCACTTCTCAATTACCCACCAGGGGTTGTTCCAGAGAGGCAGACAGTCCCAGACCCCTGCCAAGATAAGAGTCTTGCCTCTCAGTCATGCCCTCTGCCCAGCACAAGGGAGAATAAATCAGGGCTCTGGAAATTGGGTATTGCCACATACTTCAGTGGTGATGTCTCCCCTGGACAGTGTTGGGGAAAGCTGTGGGCTGAGATGTATCCCCAAGGATTCTTATTATAGATGGATGGTGCTGCTTTAGATGAACAAGGGAGCATGTAGCCTTCTCATAGCTCTGAAGCCCTGGGTGAAGTAACATCTTTATCTTTAAGTAAAGATGTAACATCTTTATCTGACTTTTGTTCAGTAACAGAAGGGGCTAACAGAACTGAATCCAGAAAGGTATCTGGATTGACCGAATTGGAAGATCACCCAGGTTCATACTTGACCTTCAACTTTAGGATTGATCAACATTATTATTTATCTAGGTGACCTGTATGTGATCTGCATGTTTATCTACTTAAGGAGTTGCCCAGTATTTGAACTCAACTCATCCGAGGCAAGGAGATACCAAAAATGCCAGAGTGAAACTCTACACTGACTTTATATGTATACGATTAACTGTCTCTTATAAAATCTGTCCATCCTTTAAACTAAAGGGCCATGTTAAAATATCAGAGAATATATATTTAGGTCCCAACCGAATAAATGTACAAAACAGACTCTTTAAAACCTTATGGGGGGCTTCCCTGGTGGCGCAGTGGTTGAGAGTACGCCTGCCGATGCAGGGGACGTGGGTTCGTGCCCCGGTCCGGGAAGATGCCACGTGCCGCGGAGCGGCTGGGCCCGTGAGCTATGGCCGCTGAGCCTGCGCGTCCGGAGCCTGTGCTCTGCAACGGGAGAGGCCACAACAGTGAGAGGCCCGCGTACCGGAAAAAAAAAAAAAACACTTTATGGGCTTTATCTTTGCCTCTTCACTACAAATCTTGTTTGAGAAAAAAATTCACATACATTTATCAAGACTATTCTACCCCAGGCTGAGTGGAGGAATCTAAAACACATTTTGGGAGACTGTCCTTCAGAAGTCCAAAGGTTTCCCCAAGGAGCTGGTGGTTTGATCTGAGGCCTGCGTAGGAGCAGGTCTGGTGGAGTGAGGGGAGATGAAGCATTGGTTATTGGATAGATTGAACTTGGACTGCCTTTGAGACTTTTGTGTATAACTGTGTGTTAAGATGATGAGAACTTCAGGTTTAGAGCTGTTTATATGTAATAAATAAAACACAGTATAGATAGAGGCATTAGATGAACCCACAAAGATATAAAACTGCCCTCTGCTGTAACTGGGGAAACATCCCCACATTAAAGATGGATTTATTGCAACCATGGGAAGCTTGAGTTGAGTAATGTTGTACAAATAGGTCCGTAGATGATCAGAAGATAATTCTAATTCTAGTTTAAATAGGTTTGTGTTCTTCAAGAAACACTCTTAAAGTGCCACAAAATATTTCAACATCAATAGGACTTAGGGGTGACCCAGAGAAATTTACCACTATGTAATCGGGAAAAATTTGGCTTAAACACATTTGTTATTTTTAGATCCATGCTTATCTTAATATGACAGCCGGAACCTAATGTGATTTATTTATATGAAATTAAAATAAAGAGCCGCAAGCAAAAAGGCATTTTGTAGATTTATTGGGGGGATAATAAAGATCACAAATATTCCCTACTAAGTTGAAAGAAGAAAAACTCCAGCAGGCAAAAATATAAATGACCTGCTTGACATAAACGCATGTGTTGACAGTGAGGTACACCCACAGTAAGGAGTGATAAAGTGCCTTTTTTTTTTTTTAACTGGAAGGAGGAATGAAATGGGTAATTTACCATGGATGTCTATTTAATTTTAATTTTAATGGGAAAAAATCACCAACTTGTTAGTGCATGAGCATACTTGTGATTTTTTTTCCCCCTAAGGGATTGATTGTTAGGATATAACTACATATCTCTCTATATGGGTAACTCGAGTTTACAGTAGTAAATTTATTTATTTATTTGTTTGTTTGTTTATTGATTGATTGCTTGCTTACCTCCCGTTCTTTTTGCACCTTCTGTATTCAGAGGCCTGGGAGGGAATTTTAGAACCCCACCTCCATCCTTCCATTCCGGAGAGAGATGTTGGAGCCTCTGTGAAATGAGAAAATACAAACTGCATTTTTTTCCCCTCTAAGACTTTCACTATAGTACGTTTTGTGTTTTTGTATTACAAATTAGACTTCATAACTAATTCAACAAAGAGTCCGGGATGGAGAGGTTCCCTGGAATCAAAGAATCCAGAATAGGATGAAATTGTACAGTAGTTGGGAGAAACACCCTCTAGCTTTCTCAAGGCAGAGGAAACTTCTAAGAAGGCAAATGTCACATGCAGGTTGGCAACCTATGGCTGGTTCCATGGCTCAGGAACCTTTAGGAGAACCTGGCTTACTTGATGCTCAGTATCTACACTCGTTGATTAAATATTGTGTATGAATTCTCTATGGAGATCAGCCTAGATTTTCACCAAATGTAAGTCTGCCTGAGAGAGAAAGTTAAAGCCACTGCAGACCTCAACTCTGTAGTGCTCCATTAGTACTAGATTTTACAAGTAGGGGACATTTCTCACTTAGACCCTAGGGATGCTCTGGTTCTTGCTCCAACCCTCCCCAACGCCCCCTACACACACACACCAATTAATGAAAACTTCACTTCCACAGAATATTCCAAAATGTAACAGCAGCTCTATCCATACCCTCAATGACCTCTATACCACTTCCAACCATGTGGCTCTCAGTCACACACTGTCTTATTTTTTCATGACAGGGGTCTTGTTCCCCTAAGCTCTTTGACTTGTGGAACCAATCTTCTGGTACCTCACCTCTCTCATAGTGCTTAGCATAAGACATACAAAACAACATCAAGCATAACACTTCATAGAGACAATTGGAAGTATGTTGCGGTACACGGGCCTCTCATTGTTGTGGCCTCTCCCGTCGCGGAGCACAGGCTCCGGACGTGCAGGCTCAGCGGCCATGGCTCACAGGCCCAGCCGCTCCGCGGCATGTGGGATCCTCCCGGACCGGGGCCCCGTGTCCCCTGCATCGGCAGGCGGACTCTCAACTACTGCGCCACCAGGGAAGCCCTGTTTTAGTCATCTTTCTACCTAAGTGACTTAGCGTGTTATCGATCCTCCAAACACTTTCCTTGAGCCATTGAAGGCATTGATGATGATTCAAGAAGTGAAATTACTATCAGCTCATGTGTTTATTAGGGACAAGCCTGCCTTAACTGGTAAGTCCATTGCAAGAGAAAGATCAAGCAAGTATAGCAAAAAGTCCTTTGTCTCAGTGGTGTGCCAGTGCTAAAGGGGATCCACAGTTTCAAGATAGTTACTCTTAGAGAGTTAAAGATGGGACACTTAATGAAGATGTGAATGTGTTGTAATGATTTATAAAGCTAGGAAGAATGCTTGCTTCACCAGACTTTTATTTTATGCTTTCAATCCTAAAGTAAGAAGTTTTGAGGCATGTCCTGTCTGCATGATGGGTCACTGCACATCATAGGACAGGCTCCAACCAGTAACAGTAATCAAATATGTATTTCTGTCCCCACTTTTACTCCCATTATCTACCAATTATATCTTGGGCTGCAAACAACCTTGTGAACAGAAGCAATGAAAGAACATCTCATAATTTTGAAAGAAAAGGGGTTGAGAGACTGTGGGAAGTTAAAAAAAATCCATGATAAAAATCCAGGCCTAAAATATTAAATTTATCACCTTGGATAAAGTGAGTTGGAGAAAAATTGTAGACACATAGATCAGGTTACTTTTAATAAAAGAATCAATAACAGATACACACTACTATATATAAATGAGGTAAACAACAAGGACCTACTGTATAGCACAAGGAACTATACTCAGTATCTTGTAATAACCTGTAATGGAAGAGAATCTGAAAAAGAATATGTATATATTTGAATCACTTTGCTGTACCCCAGTAACTAACATAACATTGTAAAGCAATGATACTTCAATTAAAAAAAATTAAAAACAGAATTGGGGCTTGCTTGACCTGAAAATCTATAAAGTGGGTACTTGCAGAGAAAATCTTAGAATTTTGTTAAGATGGACACACACTTGAAGTCAAGGGCGTTCAGCATAAATAACAATGACATCGGCTGCCAAACAGAGGGCAAGTTTTCAAAGGATTAGTGGCATGGAAGACGGTGGGGGAAAATAGGTGAAAAAAGAGAACAACCAACAACTAAAAGTAAATTATCATTTTTATTAGCTAAGTGCTTTAGGTAACAAATAAGTGACACATTTTCTGTTTATCTCTTAAAATGTTACTGACATCCACTCTAGTCCAGCTGCGGCAGTATTTGGTGGCACACTGCTATAATCAGGGTCTCTGTTCTGATGGCTTGGTGACTGTGCTGTCCTGCTGCTAAGTTTTACAGATACCATCCCTGGTTCCTTCTCTGTGATGTGAAGTTCAGGTCCAGATTCTGCCACTTACTGTGTGGTCCTGGGAAAGTCCTTTCAGCATTCAGAGCCTTGCTTTCCCATTGGTAACAAGACAGGGTTAATATAAGTGGTTTCAGCAGTACTTTCTTTAGGATTAACAATCTGTAACTCTTACCAATTACCTTGTAGGCCAAGGGCTGGGTGATGAAGATAGATGTGATAGATACATAGAATTACTGAGAGTTGAAGGTGACAGTTTCCCTTCTTGAAAGAAGGCAGAAAATTACTTTTATACACCTGGTTTTCTTTCATTTCTAACTCTTGCACTGTGTCTTGACACTGAACCTTCCAGAGGTAATAAAACAGCATGCTGGCAGACCCAGAGCACCAGAGCAGGGTCAGAGTCTGTGACCACTTTCAAAAGGTTTTGCAGGAAATTGTTGTATTGAATAATGTTTAAGTTTCCACAGAAGTTATGAGCACAGCATGTTGAAAAAAAAAAAAAGTCAATTGCACATTATTAGAAAAAAAAAAAAGAAAGCCACTCTGGGATTACGGTCCCTATTAAGGGAAACTGCATTGTCTTATGAGCTGTCTTCAGTGTTCCCTGGAGATTCACAGACTCACTGGCTAATTGAAAGCCAACATGTGTATTTACCTGGATTTATTCATTTTTATTATCTAATTGATTTTCCTGTATCTTGGCTTTGGAAATAAAGATAGGAATGGGGTCAATTGCAGAAGACCAGTCTAAAAGAGAAATTCTTTGGATCAGATACACAATTTAGGACTTTGGCCTTTGGAACCATTTGTTAACAAGATAATATAATTTAAAATGTACCAAAAGTTGTATCTATCCAAAAATACCTCTGCCACTGGACTGCCTGGAATTCTCATGCTTGGTATAAAGGAAATTGGGTGTCCAGAAAATCACCTCTGAAGTCTGTACTTGTCACTTGAGGGGAGTTCTAGGATTACTCTCTTAGCTCCTGGTAGTATCTTACCAAGGATTAGTTTGCCAAATTAGAGACCTGTGGATATCTGAGTCCTGGAAAATTTTTTAGCAAAGTTAAGCAAAGCATATTTAGAATGGAAGAAAGTCCTAGTGGAAATTTTACAGTACAAATCTAAATATTTCTATTTCTAGCCACACATGGCCCTACCAATGCTGACCTTCTTTATTACTGATTATTCCTATACACATTCCCTCATTGTCAATGTCTCTGTTCCAGACAGATAAATCCTACCCATCCTTCAAGATACAGCCTAGGTAGGTCCTCCTAATCTACAACTCATCACATAGATTCCCCAGCCTGCCTGGGCTCCATTTTTTTTTAATCCACCATGAATTTGAGACTGTATCACATTTGTCCACATAATGGTTTACATCTTGCAAAAACTCCAGAATTATCCCATGTACCTCAGTTTTGATTCTACAGATATTTTCAGCACCTGGCCTTCCACTTCTGTTATATATCAAATGATGGCTAAGCATAGGGTTGAACATGACAGGTGTTCAGCTAATACATACTAACTGATTTTCTTTAACAGGGAAATTAAAAGTTCTCCTCAGTTCTCTTGCTGATAATACTGTATCAAGAGTACTTATTTTAGATGTCAGTTAAGGATATTATAAACCAGAGAGTATCCAGAAGGTCCATGACTAAAATGGTATGAGGTGCTGAATACTAAATTAATAATGGTGAAAGGAATTGAAGATATTTAGTTTGACACATAGAAAACCAAGGGATAGACCTATATAACTACCATATGAACCAGCACTTCCACTCCTGGGTATATATCCAAAAAAACCCAAAAACACTAATTCGAAAAGATACATGTACCCCAATATTCATAGCAGAATTATTTACATGGAAGCAACCTTAGTGTCCATCAGCAGATAAATGGGTAAAGAAGATGTGATACACACACACACACACACACACACACACACACACACACACACACACAATGGAATACTATTCAGCCGTAAAAAATAATGCAGTCTTGCCCTTTGCAGCAACATGGATGGATTTGTAGTGTATTATGCTAAGTGAAATAAGTCAGACAGACAAAGACAAATACTGTATGATGTCACATGTGGAATCTAAAATATACAACAAACTAGTGAATATAACAAAGAAGAAGCAGGCTCATAGATGTAGGAAACAAACTAGTGGTTACCAGTGGGGAAAGGGAAGGGGGAAGGGCAATATAGGGGTAGAACATTAAGAGGTACAAACTACTAGGTATAAAATAAGCTATAAGGGGCTTCCCTGGTGGCACAGTGGTTGAGAGTCCGCCTGCCGATGCAGGGGATGCGGG
>NW_006792756.1:503862-505842 GCF_000442215.2 Lipotes vexillifer
AGCCTGTGCATCCGGAGCCTGTGCTCCGCAATGGGAGAGGCCACAACAGTGAGAGGCCCGCGAACTGCCAAAAAAAAAAAAAAAAAAAGAATACTTCTCAAAGGCCTCTCTGC
This sequence comes from Lipotes vexillifer, assembly GCF_000442215.2. Lineage (NCBI taxonomy): Eukaryota > Metazoa > Chordata > Mammalia > Artiodactyla > Lipotidae > Lipotes > Lipotes vexillifer. The sequence continues at coordinate 503,976 of NW_006792756.1, forward strand.
CGGGCCCGAGTCAGCATTCCTAAGGCTGCCCTCCTCTGTTTCTGGCTCTGAGGAGCAGTGTGGCAAGTACAAAGCTTGAAATAAGATGACAAAAATAACACTTTACCATATGTCGATACTCTTCTAAGAACTTTATACGTGTTAACTCATTTAATCCTCACATTTCTGTGAGGTTTAGTATTTTCATTTTACTGATGAGGAAAGTGAAGCATGGACATTTAACTAGCCTGGCCTGAAGGCTGAGTCCTTAATCATTAACCTAAATATTCAATGAGTTGTTAATAAATATTTCTACTCTATCCCTTATGTGCACATAATAGGATTACAACTTTTGCTCCCTTGTGGTTGGGCAGGGTCATGTGACTCATTCTGGCCAATGGGTCCTCAGCAAAAGTGACATTCCAACTTGAAGCATTTATGGTGCAAGTGCAACCCTCCGACGTGCTCTTTTGTTCTGGCATGTCAACCAGCAATGCCCAATATGGTATTTTATCTAAAGCTTGGGACATAGAATGACTAGCAGAGGCCCCTGCCAACATGTAGTGTGAGGAAGAAATAACCTTTCATGTCAAGCTATGGGTATCTGGGGGTGGTTTATTACCATAATCTATCGTTACCATAATCTGTCCTTTCCCAAATAGTATAAAGGCAGAATCCACAGATTCTCTGTGAAGACTAGAAGATATTTCCTAGAAACTAATAATTTATTATGGTGCTACTTTATTTCAATCCCTTACATGCCAATTTCAGCTTAGACTTTTCCTTTATTTTATCCCCAATATATCTCCAGAATGTATATCCAAATTCTATTCCTTTCATAAGAAACTCTGGGACCCATTCTTCGTGATACTCCTTTAAATTTACAGTAATTGAAAAAGAACAGATACATGTATATCTATAACTGAATCACTTTGCTGTACACCTGAAACTAACACAACATTGTTAATCAACTATGCTCCAATGTAAAATAAAAAATTTTTAAAAAATTACTGTAATTGCCCAAATAGTAACCTTACAATTTAAAAATTTTACAGGATAATCTAGAAATTTGATAAGTGTTGTATTCCTAATTCATAAAAATAGATTGAAAAAAGTTCATATTTACATTTTGGGGAAATACAATAATCTTGAATGCACAAAGGACAAAATGAAACTATAAAAGCAGCTATAACTGTCTTTGTAAAGAAAGTTATAGTAGATATCCATTCATTAGGAACACTATTTTAATTATTGGGAAGTATTCTTAGCAGTAGTTATTGCTGGCTTTAAAAAGTTAATTGAGGTTTAATTTGAAAAGTTAATTAGCTAAAATGACTCCTCTTCTTACTATTAAAAATGGAATGCCTCAGATTCTGCAGGAGTATATATGCTGTAGAACAACTTATATCAGAAACTTGAGGGCTCATTAGAATTTATAATATGCATTTAATTACCATAGTTATTTCAAAGTGTGACTCAAAATTATAATCATTAGCAGTCTTTTAAAGTGTAGTTATTCATGCTTATAGTTAGAGCTTGTAAGAGGGCAATATTTTCTATAGTGGGGGGTCAGCAAATTTTTAAGGGCCAAACAATAAATATTTTCAGCTTTACTGGCCATATCCTCATGGCCACTTTCACAACTACTCAAATCTGTAGCTGGAGCTGAAACAGATATGACTTTGTTCCAACAAAATTTTGTTTGGTAAAATAGGCAAGATTTTGCCTGTGGGTACCAACTCCTGATCTAGAGTGAGTTTTTAAAAAACTTGCTTGTGTTGTGTTGCAACCTTCTACATACCAACTCCTGTGTAAGTAAAGAAAGACTGTGGGTCATCATAAATATGATTTTGTATCTCCATGTCCTTCTAAGGCATCCTTTAGAGCG
>NW_006792756.1:505852-524007 GCF_000442215.2 Lipotes vexillifer
AAGCCCCGGGGCACTTAAAGGTCCACAGGTCTGGTGGTTAGGGTGCTGAACAGTGGATGAGGAAACCTCATAGCCAACCCTCAGTTCTCTCTATAAATCCCTTGTGTGGTCCTAAATGTAATGTAAGCCCAATTTCCCCATCTATAAAGCAAGCAGGAAGAGTGGTTCCAGGCTCCTTTCAATAATCATATTTTTCTATGCTTCTTTTATGAGAAACATTAAAAAATGGAAACCCATAAATCATCAGGTAAAAATTATGAGGATTAATAAGATACTTGTGGGCTTCCCTGGTGGCGCAGTGGTTGGGAGTCCGCCTGCCGATGCAGGGGACGCGGGTTCGTGCCCCGGTCCAGGAAGATCCCACATGCCGCGGAGCAGCTAGGCCTGTGAGCCATGGCCGCTGAGCCTGCGCGTCTGGAGCCTGTGCTCTGCAACGGGAGAGGCCACAACAGTGAGAGGCCCGCGTACCGCAAAAAAAATAAAAATAAAAAATAAGATACTTGTAAAATTCTTTGAGAAAGATACCATATTGGTAACTTTTGATAGATATTCTCTCAAAATTATGTTTATATTATTTTCATAGGACTGCATTCTATAGGTTGTTGGAAAACCATAGACGCTATCCCCATGCTAGAGTAGAGGATTGGATAATGAATTTCCTACATGCAAGCTTAGTTTAAATACATTCCACCTTCCGCCTTATGCAGCCATTTCAGACACGTGAGGATGCTGATATGAGCCCTGAATGTGATGGGCTTAGGCCAACTTAAAATAAATGTGTGTGCATGAGGGGAATTTCCCCCCCTTCTTTGCACTTAGCTTATTATTTTGCTTATAGGTTCCCAAATATAAAGGGAACATATGGGTCTACAGAGGTACAGTAACACACATTATATATATACATACACACAAAGTAATATACGTGTATGTGTATATGTACATTCAGACACACACACACACACACACACAGTAATTTCAGGAGACAGTCTAAAGACAGGATCTGAATACAAACATAAAAGATCCAGAAAATAAGTTGTTAAAATGTGAAATCATGAAACTTTTTTGGTTCAAAGACCACACACTTTGGATTTAAAAAACGTGGCACAGTATCTGATTAATAATTGCTTAATAAATGATGGTTAAATAAATAACTATATTAATGAAAGAACACGAATCTTTAAGTTTCAAAAAATGGAACAATTGTTAGAGCACGTGTGTGTGTTGATCTGTATTGTTACCAAGCCCCAGGAGAATAAACAGGCAGTACTTAAGTGAATTCCGTTTATAAATTTCATTAATGACAATAATGCTGTCATAAAACAATGATCTGCTCAGTTGTTGACTGCAAAAGTGGAGCAATTCCAGCGGAATCTTGCTCTAAGTGGCTGTGCTGAATTCAGCCCTGTGCCCTAGCCTCCGAAGTTTAATTATTGAAGAAACCAAATGTCCCTAGTTAAGACTGGCAGTGATAAAACAGAAACTTCATAAGAACCATGAAAAAAGTAGAGTAGACAAAAATCTTGGATAAATCCAAAATTAATAAGGCGTATAGTATTAGTTATATTAAAGCTTTATTCCAGAATGAAATTTCTTATAACAAATGACTGTTTAGCCCTAATGATTTTCAAATCAGTAAACATTTATTCAGTGCTACTACACAGAAAGTAGTGTAGAAACTGTCCAGAAAGGATTACAAAATTAAGTAGTGCTTTATAATCCAACCCAAAAGGTAAGCCGTAAAATAAGGATAAAGGGGAAAAGATGGAGAGTCAGGATAAGTTAGAGATATTTTAAGCAACAATTTACAGTTACAAACAATTCATATGACAATGAATAATCACGTGGTTATGTATTCTTATATTGCTGGAAGTGTACTTCCACTTAGGGAAAATTCCAAAAAGTGAGAATTCTCACCCAAATGATAAATATACATGGAGTTTTGCTGGATGTTGCCAAATTTTCCTCCAAGAAGGTCGCACCAGTTTATATTTTCACCAGCAGTGTGTGAGACTGTGTGTTTATGCAGAAGTCTCCCCAATAGAAAGAGTTATGACACATGTAAATTTTCTCCAGTCAGATAGACAGACAAGAAGTGGTGTCTCAGTGCAGTTTTAACTTGCATTTCTCTAGTTATGAGTGAGCATGAACATCTCATATGTTCAAAGGCCAGTTTCATAGTTTTTAGTGCATTGTCCATGACTTTTGCTCATTTTTCTATTAAATTATTGGCATTTTCCCCTCAATTTAAGAGTTCTCTGTATATTAGGGATATTAGCCCTTATTTATGATATATTACAAATATTTTCTCCCAGCTTGTCAATAGTCTTCTGATTTGGGGGGGTTTGTTTTGCTCTGTGTATTAGGCATGGTAATACCCCTCAAAGATGGCCATGTCCTAATTTCCAGAAGCTGTAAACATGTTACCTTATGTGGCAAAAGGTACTCTGCAGATATGATTAAATTAAGGACCCTCATATCATCACAAGGATCCTAAAAGCTAAGAATTATTCTTGCCTGTGGTGAGAGGGATATATGACTATGGAAAAAAGATCAGAGAGCTGGAACATCGCTGGTTTTGAAGGTGGAGGAAAGGGCCCTGAGCCAAGGCATATAGGCAGCATCTAAGAAGCTAGAAAGGCAAGGACACAGATTCTCCCCCAGAGCCTCTGGGAAGCAGTGCAGCCCTCCTGACAGTGAAGCCTGCTTTGATTTTAGACCAGTGAGACCAGTCAGAATTCTGACCTACAAACTATAGGGTTATTAACTTTGTGTTGTTTTAAGCCACTAGGTTTGTGATAATTTGTAATAACGGCCATAGGAAACTAATATACATGCTACTTTTAAAAATTCAGGTAGTCAAATTTATTAATCTTTTATTGCATCTGGAGTTTGAATCATTTTCAGATAACCGTTCCTTTCACCTAGGTTATAAAGACATTCACGTGTATTTTTTTTTCTGATATTTGTATGGTCTCATTGTTCCATTTACATTTAGATTCCTACTGTATTTGTTGTATTGTTTGAGGTACGAATGTAATATTCTTTATGGTCACGTGGCCAACCAGTTGTCCCAACATGGTTTATTTAAAAAGTTCATTTTTGGACCCAGTGATTTGAGGTGCCGTCTTTATCATACATGTATTTCTATATGAACTTGGGTCTGTTTCTGGACTTTGTTCCTGCTCTGTTTATCCACACACCAACACTACACTGTTAGGGTCTCTGACCCTCCACGCAGTCAAAAATCCCTATATAGTTGTCCCACTGCATCCAACGGGCCCTCCACATCTTTGAAATCAACCAACCCTGGATCACTTACTACTGTAGTATTTACTATTGAAAGAAATCTGTGTGAGTGGACTTGTGCAGTCCAAGCCCCTGTTGTTTAAGGGTCAACTGTAGCATGTTTACTGTATGGTAGAATTATTTTTCCTTTTAAGCCTTTTCATTCTCCGTGTTTCCCTGGCTATTCTTGCAAGTTTTTCATATGAACATGAGTATTAACTTGTCTAACTCCAAGAGAAACTTGTTGATATTTTTACTGGAATTGTGTTAATTTTATACAGTAACTTAGAGAAAACTGACATTTTACAATGTTGAGTCTTTCTATCATAGAACAGTGAAAGACTTCTATTTCTCCAGGTCTATTTTTGTGACTTTGAGGAATTTTAAAGTTTTCCTGTGGTTTTATACATTTCTTTGTATGATTTTTCCTATTTTATCTTCTTGGTTGGTAATGTAAGTGAGGTTTTCTGTACTAGTATATCCTCTGTCAGGTTATTATGTCTATGGAGATGATTGATTTCTGTATATTAATTTATACTAAATCTGAATTTTTAATGTTTGAGTTAATTTCATCATTGATTCACATCATTTCCAGGCATAATACCATGTCATCTGCAAATATAGTTTTTACTTTTTCTTTTCCAATGCTTATGCCTCTATTTGATTTATCTTGTATAATTGCACTGACTACAATATAATGTTGACTAGGAGTGGAGTTAGGGGGTATCTCCTTCCCTTGTTCCTGATTTTACTAGAAATGCCTCAAATATTTCTCCATTAAGTGAGATACTGGTGTGAGGATTAAGGGCCTGTGTGCGTGTGTGTTTTATCATGCTAAGAAAATATACATTAATTCCTATCTTCTTGCGTTTTCGTCAGGGAAGACGTGAAATTTTGCCAAACGTTTTTAGATATCTATGTAGGGAATCATGCAATTTTTCTTATTAGATTAATTGGTATACTCTATTAATGAATTAATTAATACCGAGCTAAATGCAATTGGCCTTTGGTCATGGTGTATATCTTTTAATACATTGTTGCCTTGTTTTGCTCATATTTATTTAGTATTTTTGCATTGATATATATAGTGACATTGATATATGTTTTACTTTTGTTTTTAAAATGTATTCGTAAGGGTAAATTGTTTTCTCAGTTCCTGCTGCTGTAGAAAAATAGCACAAACTGGGTGGCTTTAACAACAGTAATTAACTTCTCACAGTTTTGGATGGAGGCTGGAAGTTGGCAGTCAGGGTGGCAGCATGGTTGGGGTATGGTGAGGGTCCTCTTCTGGGTTGCAGACTGCCAACTTGTCCTTGTATCCTCATGCTCGCTGTATCCTCATAGGGTGGAGGGCAGAGGGAGGAAGCAAACTCTCTCAGGACTTTTATAAAATTCTTAATCCCATTAATGAGGGCTCACCCTCAGGACTTCATCTGATCCTAATTGCCTCCCCAATGCCCCACCTCTTAATAGCATCACATTGGGGCGTAGGGTTTCATCATATGAATTTATTGTGAATGAACACATTCGGTCTCTTACAACTGTCAGTGTTATACTTGCTTCATAAAAATAATGAGAAAGTTTTCCTTCATTTTCCATGGAAAAACTACGGAACATTGGAATTGGTCTGATCTTGGGGATTTGTTAGAATTCCCCAGTGAAACCATTGGACCTGTGTTTTTTGTTTTGTGGTAGGATGGAATATTAATTACTTTATTTCTTCTAGAAAAGTTGATCTAATTTAGCTTTCTATCCCTACTAGAGCTGATTTTGGTGTCTTTTCCAGAGAATGATTCCATTTTATCTATTTAAAAATTTATTTGCAGAGAGATGAGATCTGTAAAGTAGCCTCTTATATTTAACTTTTTTTCTGCTTCACTGGTTATTTCCTATTTGTCATTTATTATCTTGTATATTTGTGCCGTCTTTTTCCATGCCACCTTTTTTTTTTTTTTTAATTTGATCAAGTTCTGTAGCAGTCAATTTAAAAGAAACAAGCTAGATTTGGATTTTTTTAACTAGGTTTATTGTTTTTCTATTCTCAACTTCATCACACTTTGCTCTTACCTTTTTCTCCTTCCTGTGCTTTCTTTGGTTATTTTTCCTTTTTTGGCCTTCTGAGCCAAGAATTTAGTTTATTTATATTCTTTAATTTTTATTGTTAAATGTGCTCAGGAGCTAGTAATTTTTTCTGTGACCACAGCTTAAAATGTAGCTAGTTATTATTATTTTTTAGAAAATTTAAAATTTTAGTTTGAATTCTCTCATTCAAAAGTTGCTTAAGGGCTTCCCTGGTGGCGCAGCGGTTGAGAGTCCGCCTGCCGATGCAGGGGTAAGTGGGTTCGTGCCCCGGTCCGGGAGGATCCCACATGCTGCGGAGCGGCTGGGCCCGTGAGCCATGGCCGCTCAGCCTGCGTGTCCGGAGCCTGTGCTCCGCAACGGGAGAGGCCACAGCGGTGAGAGGCCCGCGTACCGCAAAAAAAAAAAAAAGTTGCTTAAAAGTTAGTTTTCCAATTCACAGGAGGGAGGGCTTTTACATTTTTTAATTTGTTGATAATTTATTGTTTTATTGCATTTTATCCGCAATTTCTACCTTATGGAACTTACTGATGTTTACTTTGAGACTTAATATATAATGATTTTCCCCCCAGTTTTCTTGAGAAATAATTGGCATACAGTACGAAATAAGTTTAAGGTATACAGCATAATGATTTGACTTACATACGTCATGAAATGATTACTGCAATAAGTTTAGTGAACATCCATCACCTCCTATAGATACAAAAGAAAAGAAAAAGAAAAACAAATTTTTTCCTAGTGATGAGAACTCTTAGGATTTATTCTCCTAACAACTTTCATATAAAATGTACAGCTGTGTTAATTATGAGAGTCATGTTGTACATTACGTCCCTAGTACTTATTTACCTTAAAATCAGAGTTCGTACCTTCCGAAGGCCAAGAAGACAAGGACAGTGTGAGTGGCAGCAGTCTCCCGATGGGCTAGGCCAGCTCCCATTGGCTCGACTTGACACAGGCAGGCCAAAGGGCCAGGCTTGGTGACAGAGCGGAGTCTCTTCTGTCTTAATCCCCCTCTTTCCCCTGCTGGGCCTGGCCTCCTCCCACGTTCTCTGGCTGGGCTGGTGGGCAGCCTGCCTGGGATGGAGCTCCCTGCTGGTGGCTTGCAGAGGCCTCTGTGCCCAGCCGACCTGATGCTCCCAGGAGTCAGCTGGCTGCTGCCACTCACCCTGGGTTTCACAGGACTTCCCACACCCACGGTTGGACCCAAGGCACTCCTGGTGCGGTGATGAGCGAGGGTGGGGAAGCACTTGTGATTAAACGGCTGGAGTTTTACAGCCAAGTGAACAACAAAAGCAACAACAAAATAATTATAATGCAGTGACTTTTTTGTATGTTCCATGTAAGCTTGTACATAGGTGTGAGACTTGCTCTTGTGCAGGTACACAGTTGTGGAGCCGCCATATCTTAGACTGCATAGATCCAACTGTACCCGCCTGACATGTGTCAGAGTTTTGGTTTCCACAAAGCCTCGCCAACACATACTGTAATCAGAGTGATTATTGTTCTTCTATTATGATAGGCGTGAAGTAATATCTCACTGTTGTTTTCATTTGTATTACCCCAGTAATGAGATTGAGCACTTTATTTATTGCCATGCAATTATGTTCTTTTGTGAACCGCCTATTCATGTACTTTGTTTAAAAAAAATTTTTTTTCTACTACATTTTTAGTTCTTTATAAATTTGGGATAGTGAGTCTTATTAGGATATATATGTTTCAAAAAGATTCTTCTAGTCTGTGCCTTAACTTTTCATTTTCTTTATGGTAATTTTTTCTCCTCATAAAGGTTCAAAAATTTAATGTAGTGAAATACTTTATTATCCTGATGATATAAAAGTATTCTCTAAAGCATTCTTCAAAAAGTTTCATAGATTTGCTTTTCACATGTGTTTTCTTTAAAGACTATTTTTTTTAAGAGCAGGTATAGGTTTACAAAAAAATGAGAGGAAGATACAGAGATTTCCCATATACCCTCTGCCTCTGTATGAGAATAGCACCCTCCCTCTGTTATTAACACCACTCACCAAATGGTAGATTTTTACCAACAATGAACCTATGTTGACACATAGTAATCACCCAAGTCCACAGTTTACCTTAAGTTCACTCTTGGTGGTGTACATTCTGGGGGTTTGGACAAGATGATAATGACATATATCCATCATTGTAGTGTCATGCAGAGTATTTTCACTACCCTAAAAATCCTCTGTGTTCTGTCTGTTCATCACTCCCTCTCCACCGACCTCTGAGAATCTCTGATATATTTAGTGTCTCCATAGTTTTGCCTTTTCCAGAATGTCATAGAGTACGTAGCCTTCTAAGATTGGCTTCTTTCACTTAGTAATATGCATTTAAGGTTCGTTCCTGTTTTTTCATGGCTTGATAGTTCATTTCTTTTTTAGTGCTGAATAGTATTCCATTGCCTGGGTGCACCATAGTTTATCCATTCACCTACTGAAGGACCTCTTGATTGCTCCCACGTTTTGGCAATTATGAATAAAGCTGCTGTAAACATCTGTGTGCAGGTTTTTATGTGGATGAGTTTTCAACTCCTTTGAGTAAATACCAAGGAACACGATTGCTGGATCGTATGGTACAAGTATGTTTATTTTTGTAAGAAACTGCCAAACTGTCTCTCAAACTGGCTCTACCATTTTGTACTCCCACCAACACTGTATGAGAGATCCTGTTCCTCCACATTTTGGCTCTTCTAACAGGTATGTAGTGGTATCTCATTATTGTTTTAGCTTGAATTTCCTTGATGCCATGATGTGGACCATCTTTTCATATACTGATTTGCCAGGTGAGGTATCTGTTAAGGTTTCTGGCCCATTTTTAAAATCAGGTTGTTTGTTTTCTTATTGCTGAGTTTCAAGAGTTGTTTGTAAATTGTGGATAACAGTCCTCTATCAGATGTGTCTTTTTGCAAATATTTTCTCCCAGTCTGTGGCTTGTCTTCTTACTCTCTTGATACTGTATTTCACTGAGCAGAAGCTTTTAATTTTAATGAAGTCCAGCATATCACTTATTTCTTTCATGGATTATTTATTTGATGTTATATCTAAAAAGGCATCACTGTAGCCAAGGTCATCTAGATTTTCTCCTATGTTATCTTCTACGAGTTTTATGGTTTTGTGTTTTACACTTACGCCCATTTTGATCCATTTTGAGTTAATTTTTATGAAAGGTGTAAAGTCTGAGTCTAGTTCTTTTTTTTTTTTTTTTTTTTTTTTTTTTTTTTGCATACGTGTTTTCAGATATTCTAGCACCATTGTTGAAGAGACTGTCTTTGTCCTACTGTCTTTTCTCCTTTGTCAAAGATTGGTTGAGTGTATTTATGGGGGTCTATTTCTGGTCTCTCCATTCTGTTCCATTAATCTATCTGTCCTTTCACCAATATCACACTCTCTTGTTTACTGTGGCTTTATAATAAGTCTTGAAATTGGGTACCATCAGTCCTCCAAACTTGTTCTGCTTTACACATTTAGTCTTTAATCTGAGTTTATTTTTGGGGACTGGTCTTTATTCACATAGAAACTGGACTTGCTGCTGTTGTTTCAGTAGTCAATCCCTCCCCCACTAATTAATGACACATTTCTGTCATACACCTTGATTCCATATATGTGCGTCTGTTTCTAGGCTCTCTTTCTATTTCATTGATGCATCTATCTATCTCACTTACCTTTTTAATTATTACCTTTATAGTAAGGTACCTGACCCTTTTCTGGATGTTAGTGGAGACACCATTCTTAAAGATTGGTTGCTTATTTTTAGCCTTTATCTCTTGTATAAATGTTTCAAGATCAGCTGGTAAAGTTCAGCGTATAAATCTGCTGGGATAAATGGGTTTGCATCATAGGCTAAACCTTATTTGGTCATTCCATATTACTATTCCCATTATTATTGCTACTATTTTTATTTTTCACATTGATGGATTGCTTTATTTAGGATTTTTGAGACTGCATGCATTAATTTTCCTTTCCCATATGGTACATGTTTACTTTTAGTATCGAGGTCATTCTAGATGACTCATAAAAGTCTCTCCTCTCTCCTTTTTCTACCCCCTCACTTTATGCTTTCTCCCACCACTCTGCTCACCTTCTTTTTCTATTTTCTAGAACTTTTCCTGTAAGATTTGGACATTAGAGATTTTGTACTGTTTTCAAGGTTTGTAAAAATTGCCCCCCAAAAATCTGGGCCCACAATTCAACAATAAAAAGACAAATAATCCAATATAAAAATGGGCATAGGAGCTGAAATTTGTCCAATGTGATATATTCATACAATGGAATATTATTTGGCAACAGGAAGGAATGAAATACTGATATGTGCTACAACAGGGCAGATCTTGAAAGCATTATGCTAAGTCAAAGAAGCCAAACCCAAAAGGTCACATACTGTATAAGTGCATTTATGTGAAATGTCCAGAATAGGCAAATTTATAGAGATAGAAAAGTAGATTGTTGGTTACCTCTGGCTGGAGAATGAAGAGTGACTGCAAATAGGTACTGTTGGGTTTTTTTGGGGGGTGATGAAAACTCTTCTAAACTTAAACAATGATGATGGTTGCATGACCTGCACATGCTAAACACAAATGAATCGTACGCCTTAAATGGGTGAATTTTATGGTATGTGAATTATATCTCAATAAAGATGTTTTTAAAATCTAGGCCTATGGGTTATTCCGGGGTAAATTTTTATTTTCAACTATTGAATTGATCTCTTGTTCAAGATTCTGTTGATTCTTGAGTTTTATGGAAAGATTTTTAAAATTTTAGGACATTGATCATTTTACCTGTTTTAAAATTTATTGCTGTAAAGTTGCTCACAATGAAGTAGTTGTATTATTTTAAATCTCTGTTGTATCCTTAGTTATGGAGCCTTTTATATTCCTAAGCTTATTGATTTATGTCTCCTCTGTTTTTCATTAATCTAAGCAGGCATTCTTTTATTGATCCTATATTAATGTTTTGTTATACTTTATTAGACTCTGATTTTATCTTTATTAATTATTTTACTCATTTATTGCTGTTGGACTTCATCTATCTTCTTTGCTTGGAGGCTTTGCACATTAATTTTCCAATTTTCTTCATTTCCAGAATATGCACTAAAATTATGAATTTCTCTCTATGTACCCCTTTAGTTCTTTTCATCTTACAAGTTTTGATACATAGTATTTTAAGACATCAAATTCTAATTTTTTCTAATTCCTTTATATTTAATTATTGATCCATGGGTTTTATAAGTGTGTATTTTTTTCATTTTTACTAAGAAAAAATTCAACGTATAGAAAAATTAAAAGACCACAGCAATGAAACACTCATCTATCTACAACTTGGCATCAATAAATATTAGTATTTTTGTTTCATATATATTTTTTCCAAAGTGAGTGGTAAACACAATGATACTAATTTCCCTGAATACTTTAGCATGTGTCTTTTAAAAATAAGGACCATTTCCTTTATAGCCACAATATCATTTTCACCCTTAGGAAAAGTAATAAAATTTCTCTTATCCTATCCAGTAGCAGCCTTATTTGAATTTCTCCAATTGTTTCCAAAGTGTCTTTTATATCTTTTATTTTGGACCAAGATCTAACCCCATTAATTTCACTTAGTTATGTCATGTCTCGTTTAATCTGTTTTTAGTGCCTCTACTTTCTTCTACCCAGACACTGACTTTTTGAAGTGCTGCAGAGCACCTTGTATTCTGCATATGCCTCATTGTTTCCTTGTGGTATTATTTATCTGATCCTTTATCTTCCTTACTTCTTATAAGCTGGAAATTATGTCAAAGGTCTTGCTTAGGTTCAGGTTAAACATGGTTTTTGCAAGAATACTCCATAAGTGACACAACGCACTTCTCACACAGCGTCATATAAGCAGAAACGTGTCAGGGGATCTCTCCCTTGTATAATATAACTTTTTCCTTGGCAATTAAAAAAATCAGGAGGTGATATTTGATACTGGATGAGTATTTTCTTTTCCATCAATCTTGTACCTAATGACTTTGGCATCTTTTGGTGATTTTAATTTGGATCAGTTACTTCATAGGGGATTACAAATTGGTGATTTAAAAAAATTTTTTTAACATCTTTATTGGAGTATAATCGCTTTACAATGGTTAGTTTCTGCTTTATAACAAAGTGACTCAGTTATACATATACATATGTCCCCACATCTCTTCCTTCTTGCGTCTCCCTCCCTCCCACCCTCCCTATATCACCCCTCTAGGTGGTCACAAAGCACCGAGCTGATCTCCCTGCACTATGCAGCTGCTTCCCACTAGCTATCTATTTTACATTTGGTAGTATATATATGTCCATGCCACTCTCTCACTTTGTCCCAGCTTACCCTTCCCCCACCCCATATCCTCAAGTCCATTTTCTAGTAGGTCTGCGTCTTTATTCCCATCTTGCCCCTAGGTTCTTCATGCCCTTTTTTTTTTAGATTCCATATATATGTGTTAGCATACGGTATTTGCTTTTCTCTTTCTGACTTACTTCACTCTGTATGACATATTCTAGATCCATCCACCTCACTACAAATAACTCAATTTCGTCTCCTTTTTATGGCTGAGTAATATTCCATTGTAGATATGTGCCACATTTTCTTTATCCATTCATCTCTTTAGGGACACTTAGGTTGCTTCCATGTCCTGGCTATTGTAAATAGAGCTGCAGTAAACATTTTGGTACATGACCCTTTTTGAATTATGGTTTTCTCAGGGTATATGCCCAGTAGTGGGATTGCTGGGTCATATGGTAGTTCTATTTTTAGGTTTTAAGGAACCTCCAAACTGTTCTCCATAGTGGCTGTATCAATTTACGTTCCCACCAACAGTGCAAGAGGGTTCCCTTTTATCCACACCCTCTCCAGGATTTACTGTTTGTAGATTTTTTGATGATGCCCATTCTAACTGGTGTGAGGTGATAACTCATTGTAGTTTTGATTTGCATTTCTCTAATGATTAATGATGTTGAGTATTCTTTCATGTGTTTGTTGGCAATCTGTATATCTTCCTTGGAGAAATGTCTATTTAGGTCTTCTGCCCATTTTTGGATTGGGTTGTTTGTTTTTTTGATATTGAGCTGCATGAGCTGCTTGTAAATTTTGGAGATTAATCCTTTGTCAGTTGCTTCATTTGCAAATATTTTCTCCCATTCTGAGGGTTGTCTTTTCGTCTTGTTTATGGTTTCCTTTGCTGTGCAAAAGCTCATACGTTTCATTAGGTCCCCTTTGTTTATTTTTGTTTTTATTTGCATTTCTCTAGGAGGTGGGTCAAAAAGGATCTTGCTGTGTTTTATGTCATAGAGTGTTCTGCCTATGTTTTCCTCTAAGAGTTTGATAGTGTCTAGCCTTACATTTAGGTCTTTAATCCATTTTGAGTTTGTTTTTGTGTATGGTGTTAGGGAGTGTTCTAATTTCATACATGTACCTGTCCAGTTTTCCCAGCACCACTTATTGAAGAGGCTGTCTTTTCTCCACTGTATATTCTTGCCTCCTTTATCAAAGATAAGTTGACCATAGGTGCGCGGGTTTATCTCTGAGCTTTCTATCCTGTTCCATTGATCTATATTTCTGTTTTTGTGCCAGTACCATACTGTCTTGATTACTGTAGCTTTGTAGGATAGTCTGAGGGCAGGGAGCCTGATTCCTCCAGCTCTGTTTTTCTTTCTCAAGATTGCTTTGGCTATTCGGGGTCTTTTGTGTTTCCATACAAATTGTGAAATTCTGAGATAAGCCTCCGCTTCTCAGTGGGAAAGCACTATAATTCCCCTACCAAAAGAATCCTTTATTCTTTTATTTATTTATTGAAATATAGTTTATTTACTGTTATTTTAGTTTCAAGTATACTGCAAAGTGATTCATAAACTTATTTTTATTAAGGTTTCATTTACATGCAATAAAATTCACTGATTTTTAGGTGTACAATTTGATGAGTTTGACAAAATATACTGTTGTAACCACCACAATGATGATATAGAATATTTTCCACATGCCAGCACTTCCCTTTTGTGCCTCTGTATAGTCGAATCCTCTCTCCATCCCCAGCCCCAGGCAACACTGATCTTTTTGCCTCTAGAATTTTTTTAGAACCAAATGAAATCAAACAAAAGCCAATCACAAAGTATGATATTCTTTCATTTTGCATAATGAAAAGAATGAGATTTATGCATGTTAAGTTTATCAGTAGTTGGTGACTCTTGATTGCTGGGTAGTATTTCATGGTATGGATGGATCTACCAGAGGTTGCTTATCTATTTACAAGTTGATGGAAATTTGTGTTGTTTCCAGTTTGGGGATATGATGAATAAAGCTGCTGTAAACATATACGTGCCAGTCTTTATGTCAACATGTTTTCACTTCTCTTGGGTAAATACCCAGGAGTAGAATTGCTGGATGGTCTTTTTAAGTGCGTGGTTAACTTTTTGAGAAACTGCCAGTTGGCTTTCCAAACTCGCCGTACCATTCTGCATTTCCACCAGCAATGTATGAGAAATTAAGTTGCTCTACATCCTTGCCAACACTTGATATTCTTTTTAACTTGGTTGATTCTAGCAGGTGTGAGTAAAACTAATTGAGATTTTAATTTGCTTTTTTCAGTGACTAATAATGATGAGCATCTTTTCATGCAATGATTTGTCATTGTTATATCTTCTTGGATAAGAATGTATTTAAATCTTTTGCTCATTTTAATTGGGTGGTTGTTTTAAGTTGTAAGATTACTCATAGAAGAATATTTTAACTTCTGTATGTATATGAGTTGTTCCTTTGTTACTAATTTAAATTTTATTAACATGGTCTGAGAAAATGTTGTATATGAAGCTTGTGAGCTAGAAATCTTTGGTCTATTGACATTGCTTACTGAAAGGGAAACATATCTCTTCCCTCTCAGAAACCTTGTCCTACATCAATATTTCTTGAATTTTACAGTAGACGACCCCTCCGAATGGACCGTAAGTTGAGAAATACTTTGCAGAATAAGGCATTTAATCTTTCATTGATTCATTACTTGATTTAGCACACACTGAATACCTTTCATGCCCCGATCTTTACTTAGGTGCTGGGACACCCTGGATGTTGTACTGTAAACAGACAATAGATAATTAAGTTTTTCTCTACCCTTTATCAACTCTCTCATTAGCCTTCCTGCTTGTTCTTTTGGGTTCTCTATGGAGACAGTCATATCAGGAGACTGATTAGCATATCACTCCCTCCTTTTTAATTTAATTTTCTATTTTATTTGGTTTTGGCTGTGTTGGGTCTTTGTTGCTGCTCGAGCTTTAGTTGTGGCGAGAGGGGTCTGCTCTTCATTGCGGTGCATGGGCTTCTCGTTGTGGTGGCTTCTCTTGTTGCGGAGCTCGGGCTCTAGGCATGCAGGCTTAGTAGTTGTGGCGCACGGGCTTAGCTGCTCCGCAGCATGTGGGATCTTCCCGGACCAGGGATCGAACCCGTGTCCCCTGCATTGGCAGGCGGATCCTTAACCACTGCACCACCAGGGAAGTCTCACTCCCTCCTTTTTGAAATACCTTCTATACTAGGTTCCTGGGGGAGTCCACTCTCCTGGTTTACCTTCTCTCTCTTTGGTTGCCACTTGAGATGGTCTCCTTTTTTGGATCCTCTTCATCCCCTTAACTTTTTAAAGTTGGCATGCCTTTCAGGATTTAATCCTTGAACGTCTTCTCTTTTCTAACTACTCTCAGCCTTAACGACCTACCCAATCCAATACTGAACCCTGGGTTCTTCCACCAAAATTTACTCTAACCATAGTCCTTCCCATTTCAATTAATAGCAACTCCATTCTTTTCACCTCTAAAGTCCAAACACTTGGAGTTATTTTTATTCCTTCCTTGATTTCCAAACCCCCTCTCCTGAGCAAATACTGTTGGCTCTAAATTCAAAACCATCCCAAACTGCCACCAGTTCTCATTATTCTTCTTGCTAGGTCCCATCCAAGTCATCCTCTCTTACCTGGATTCTGGCCAGTAGCCTAATAACATATCTCCCCCTTTCCTTCCTCTTTTTCTCCTATAATTAATTTGCAAAATGGTAGCCAGAATGATTTCTTAAACAAAAGTCAGATCATGAAGTTCCTCTACTCAAGATCCTCTGCCTCCCTGCCCCTCCTACACCCCTTAGAGTAAAAGCCAGTCCTTAAACTGGACAAAGTCCCACCCAAGGATCTGCCATCTCAGACTACCCCATTAACCCTCTGTTCCATCCCTCCGTTCCATCCCTTTGCCTCACTACTGTTCTTAGGCCTCACCCAGGCACACTTACCTATAAGGGCCACTGCACCTGCTCTTTCTGCTTCCTGGGACCATCTCCCCTCAGATACCTGCATGACTTACCTGCCTCCTCCCCTCCTTTATTTACTCACACGTAGCACTTTCAGTGGGATCATCACTGAGAACTGTTTAAACCTGAATATCACCCAGCCCTCCCTGCTTTATTTTTCTCCATAGCACTGATTACTTTCTAACGGAAAATATTATTTCCTTATTCTTTTCTAATGTCTGTCTCCCCCTCCAGAATGTAAGTTCCACATGGTCAAAATGTTTTTTTTTTTATTTTTTACTCATATTTATTTTCCTGCACTGACACATAGTATAAGCATAGTATAAGCACTCAATAAATAACTGAGAAGTAAATAACTGAGAGAACTGGGCAGGATATCTTTTGAAGAACCAGGGACATGATGAATTGGAGGTGGGGCCATCAATTTCGCCTATGACTTACTTGGTCCCGATGCAATGCTCCCCTCCCCACCAGCAACTTGGGGGAAAAAAACACTGCAGAACACAGCAGGGAGGTGCCTGCAGCCCAGGGTCTGACTCTCCGCTCAACTCTTATCTCCGTGGACAACACCAATTTCCTGGACACTGTTCCTTAAACTGTTCACCAGCATGATAATTTCATTCTGGTGGAGAGGAGGACCTTTTTGGAAATATTTATTTCTTGGTAACCTTTTGATCAATCTTTTAACAAAATCTTTAAAATTAACAAACCCATTAAACAAACTGACAATGAAAAATCACAAACTTTTAAATATTAATAAAAACATCTTAAACTCGGATCCATAGCTGTCCTTGACGTATATTATTTACTTACTGGGGAGAGGAACCCCTGAACTTCATTTTACCTCACCTGTCAAGCCACAGTGATGTAAATGATTTTAATTCTGACCTGTAAATCAAAACTCCAAACCACTGGTACTCATGGAGTGCCCATGATTGCATAGTGCTGTTGTTAAGTACCGCTGGGCTGTAAAATAAATAGAGCACACAGTCTCTGGCTAGATAAGTTGGGGCTTACTGTGACTTGCCCACGTTTCTCAACTATAGCATAAAGCAAAAGAAAGATTTGAGCACTAATTTGGAGCTCTATTCAATTTTCACAGTAAAGTATACTTACTTTTGCCTGTAGCTCTTATACCTATCTGAATAAATGGCTTAACATTTTTCTTCCACTTTTCAACTGGTGATTGGTTTATCCAGCAAATTATTTCCCTAACAAATACTGTCATTCAGGATAATTGAACTTTTCCAGCACTTAAGAAGAATGTACAAAACCAGGCATAATCCCATTGGTTGTGTTCTTTATGCTTTAAGATTTATGTATATCTAGGACTGCTGTTATTTTTATTAAAAAAGAAAAAAACTTTTGCCATAATCCTCAAAAGCCTATGACCAGTAGAAATATGGCATATTAAAATAATTAAAAGTATATTATGGAAAGGAGCACCTTATTTCATCTTTAGAAGAAACTGTTGGAAAAAAATATGAGTTTTAGAAGTCATGATTTTCTAATAAAGTAACATTTCTTTAAGAAGAGCATTTCCACAAGAATATGGGGGGAAATAGAATTCTTTAAACTGAGGCTGGGGCTAAACTGAGTGCAGCATTTTCTTGCCCAAATCAGGTTTTCCTTTTATCTCTCAAAATGCCAACAGGAGGCAAAGGGCCCAGCTTCATCGCGAATTACGCGCCGATTCTCCCTCCATCAGCTTGATCCCCAAATGTACTTGGGAATCAACTTCTGACTCCAGACAAACGACTCTTAGTTCCAGCTCTTACCTGCCAATTACAGTACTGTACTTTGGATATCCGCGCCAGTCTCTGGATCAGCCTGATGATAAGATTACAGGACCTGTTTGTTCAGTTCATTAGCAGAAATTCGTTCCACCCAGACAGAGCAGGCAGCGGTTTGGGATGCGGGTAAAGGGAGGGGTATGCCAGGGGCCTGCCGGGATGGACTGATTTTTCTTATTGGGAACTGGGAAAGGAAAGCACTATTTCTCTTTCAGGATCCCCATTTCCCCTTCCAGTTCCTCTGTTTGGGGCAGACAATAGAAGCCTCACAGGCCCCCCTCTCCCCGCGCGGGTCCCTGTCGCCCCCTCCTCCCCTCCCCTCGCCCACCGGCTTCCCCAACTCCGGCTCCAGGCAGAGATTTGTCAGAACCGTTCGGTTGAGACTGATTATGATTGCAGCAGATGGGCTGGATTTGACAGCCTGATCCTAAGCAGCTTCTGATGGGGGGGCCGCGGAGGGGCGGGGAGGGGGAGAAGGTGGGGGGCGGGAATCCGTGGGATGGAGCCGCCTGCTAGGAGCGCACCGCGCGGCCCCGCCAGGCGCGACGGGGCAGCTGTTTAACGCGCGCCTCCGGGAGGGAAGTGGCACGCGGACCCGAGGGGCCTCCCGGAAGGCCGGGGAAACGTCCATTGCCGAGGGGGCACTGAGACACCGGGAGGCAGGCGCAGGAAGACCGGCGCAACACAACAAAGCGGAAGA
>NW_006792756.1:524017-569974 GCF_000442215.2 Lipotes vexillifer
GGAAGAGCGCACGGAGGACGCTCGGCTGCCGGGCGCTGGTGGGCGGCGGGGCGCGCGTGGCCCCGGCTGCCTCCGACAGCCCCGGACATGGCAAGTTGGTCAACTCCAAGCTCCGCGGCCAGCGCCTTGCAGCTCCCGAAGTGACAGCACTGCAGGGTCTGTCCACCCCGACCCCGACCCGCTGCAAAATGCTCCACCACCGGCCAGGTAAGGAGACGCCAGCCCGCTCCCCTCCCGGGCGCGCCGCCCGCGCACGCCGCCCGCGCTCCCTAGCCTGACCCTTCGGCCCCTTTGCTCTCACTAGTCCTCGCGGACTCCCTGCTTCTGTGCCTCCCTCTGGTCTCCTCGGTCCATCTCTGCCCTCCACCGCCCTCCTTCACCGTCGCCCTTCTTTTTCCACCTTACCGGCTCCCGACAGCAGGGGGGAGAAGTTCGGGGAGGTGCCACGAGGTCACGGGCTGTCTTCCGCAAGCGCCAGCACCTGGCCCCCGCTCCGCAGGCGGTGGGTGGGAGCCGGCTGTGTGTGCTTTCATCCCCCTTCCCGCTCCCACGCACTCCGAGCCCCGCACAACACACGCGCGCGCGCGCGCGCACACACACACTCACTCACTCACACACTCCCTCCCTCCTTCCCTCCTTTCCACCCGTGGGGCCTCGCTTTTGCGCTGGAAGCGCAAATGAAAACAAGCACACGTGCAGACACAGTTCCACGTTGGCGTCCTCCAGAGACTCCTGAAGGGGGAAGGGGTGGCAGGGGAAGGCGCGGATCTTGACAACTCCGACGCGCCCAAGCACAGCACCAGTGCCCCTTCTGCCCCTTGGCCTTGACTTCTGTGTCCCGGGGCCAGCAGAGTCAGGCGCCTCCAAGGGGGCCCGGGAGTCTGCTGTGCTTGGCACAGGCAATGTTGTGCCGCCGGAAACCCTTCGTCCCCCGACCCCCGGGGGCCAGCGGCCTGGGCCACTTTCTGGCCCCTGGGGCCTCCCTTCATCCCCACCCCCTCCCCAGGCCCATCACCAGTGGGTCCCTGACCTTGTCTACCCGGCTCAGGGCGTCTGGCCCTGGCAGCCCCTCACTGGCTGCTGTCGCCCCAGCTCGCCAGGAGCTACTGGTGTGTGCCCTGTTGCTACTGGCAACTGCCTGTGCCGAAAGCTCAGCCCCTACCGCAGCTTAATGCTGATTGATGGGCAGAAATGCGATATTTTCTGGAGCTCAGCGGCCACTCTGGGACAGGGGCCCTCCCCGCCGCTGGAGCCCTGCAGACCGCCTGCTACCCTTCCCAACTCTAGGCCCCGCCCCAGCCCACCCCTTAGTAAAAAGGGGCTCTTAGGATAGCCTCATCCCCTAGGCGTAGGTTTGGTGCCTGCATTTGCTTTCCTGAGTCACCAGCAGTCTCCCCCGAGTGAGTTTCCCGTCTTATTCTCAAGGATTCTATTGCGACGGATAAACGAGGCCGCTGTTTCTGGACGCAAGCATCTTCCTTTCTACTGTCAGCTCACACACCGCATCCTACACATAGTTACTTAAAATAGATCACTTCTTTAATGACCAGAACTGTTCCCGCAAGTGCTCAGGAAAGCATTTTCCAAAAATAATTCATTTCCTATCAGTACCTCTTCCTCAGCGACTCCTCTCCTTCCATTGCACTGCCTCTTCCCTTCTCCCGCAGAGAGGTGGTCCTTTCCAACCCAGAAAGACACAAATTGGGGAATAAGCCTGAGCTTGGGATGCTCAGTGCTGGGATAACCTTTACCACTTCTGTGTTTTCGCATATTAACCCCCCAAACTCATTACCCCCTCCCCTTTTCTGGGATGGCAGCCTTCTCCTCTGAGCTATTGTGAACTAATAGAAATTTTTCCGGGCTTATAGCAATTCCTGTCCCCATCTGTACCCATTCCCTTCCTCCCCAATACTGAGGGCAAAGGGCCAGATTTTATTATCAAGGAAATTATCTTTAAAAGAAGTTTTTGTTCTGCAGTATTATTCTGAGCACCCCAGTATTTTGAGCAGAGTATTTTCACCATCTAAATTGTCATGCCTAGCTTCGTTTTGCCTGTGGACATTCATTTGGAAAGCCATGTGACGTTTTAAAGTCATTCATTTGTTCACGCCAACAAAACTTTCTTGTGAGGCTCTCCAGTGTTGGACACCAACCAAGGCCCTGAGTTGGGAATGGAGCAGAGACAGAGTCCAAATGGCTATCATCATTGTAAAGCCTCCATTATAGCTGGATTGTGGTTATTGCCATGATGGTTAATATTATAACAGCACACAACATTTGACCAGGACTTTACAGTTTACAAAAGGCTTTCACAGGCTTTATCTGCTTTAATCCCAGCAGCAGGAATTTTAAATAGCAGGGATTCCACCAAAAGGCCCAGTAAGGCTCATCAATCCTGCTTTAAGCAAAAAGAAAAAGAATCTTGCAGATCATCCCAATAGCTGATGGAGCTTTAAAACACGGAATAAACAATTCAGAAGAAGCTTATGAAGCTTAGTTAGCGGAATGCAGCTTGGGGAAGATAAGTGAAATGCATGGAACATGCACAGTACCAGAAAGGCATGCACAGTACCAGAAAGGCACTCCATCCTGAGAGGGCTGACGGCTGGAGGTGGAGGCTTTCCGGAGCTCTGGACTATTGCCTTTTCCCAGGATCTAAAATGGAATGAAAGTGTTAGTGCAAAGTTGCTGGGAGACTAGCAAATTAAGCAAAATGAGTAAGCAAGACTTGCTTTAGCTACGAGGCATTCTTGAGAGATCCGCAAGTTTCTGGTATATATTTACTTTAGAACTGAAGCAATTTTCTGTACTTAGAGCATAAAACACGAGTTTTTGTGCCTTGTCTGAGCCATATGAAGACAATCAGCGTTTTGGTCATTCTTCACCCACTACTTTGAAAACTGGGGTTGTCTATGAAAACAGATGGATAGGGCTTCCCTGGTGGCGCAGTGCTTGAGAGTCCGCCTGCCGATGCGGGGGACACGGGTTCGTGCCCCGGTCCGGGAGGATCCCGCGTGCCGCGGAGCGGCTGGGCCCGTGAGCCATGGCCGCTGAGCCTGCGCGTCCGGAGCCTGTGCTCCGCGACGGGAGAGGCCGCAGCAGTGAGAGGCCCGCGTACCGCAAAAAAAAAGAAAAGAAAAGAAAGAAAGAAAAGCAAACAGATGGATAAATAGAAATTTCTCTTTGTTATCATTTATAGGGAAAATGTACAGAAGGCCTGTATGTAGATTTGTTCCTTTTCTCTTACCCTTCAACACGGAGGGCAGCTGTCTCTCATGTCTCAGCTGTGAATATCGTGCGTGACTCTCCTCCAGAAACGATGTCTAGAATGCCAACTGATAGATAGAAAATTTGGTTGGCATTTCAGACATCATGTGAGGCTCTTGTTTGTCATTTTGAAAAGTTTTATTCGGAGAAGGTTTACAAGCAGGATGGTATATCATAAAGAGCTGGTTACGGCCTGAAGCTGGCTGTGGGTACCACTAGATAACAGATAAGCCGAGAAAGTAATCACAGAATAAGGTCTGTTGTTAGGAAAGAATGGAGATACCCAAGGAAGCTTTTTCTTATTTAGTAACATGAGGCTCTGTGGAAACCTTTAGATGTGTTGGTGCTTTGGGTTTTGGTTTTTTGGTTTTGGGTGTTTTTTTGCTGGAGAATCTGTTTTTTCAATCCTGTTACTCTTATTTGGCATTCCCATGTATTATTTTCATTCGTAGACATTATAACATTTTGACTAGAGCTGAACTTACACGTTTAGGTTGATTGTATGTCAATGAAAAACACATTATATATGTATTATATGTATGTGTTTTATATATATACGTATTTTATTATTTTTTTTTTTTGTGGTACGCGGGCCTCTCACTGCTGTGGCCTCTCCCGTTGCGGAGCACAGGCTCCGGACTCGCAGGCTCAGCAGGCATGGCTTACGGGCCCAGCTGCTCCGTGGCATGTGGGATCCTCCCAGACCGGGGCACGAACCCGGGTCCCCTGCATCGGCAGGCGGGCTCTCAACCACTGCGCCACCAGGGAAGCCCTATATATGTATTTTTTTGGGGGGGTGATTCGATTGGACCTCGTGGACCCTCCTCTGACAGGGGACTTCTGCAGCTTCTGCTGGATCCCTGAGGTTTTCAAATGAAGTTTAGAGAGAGGTGTGGTTGATTCCAGCCCTAGGCATCTTCCTCTGATTTTCTTATTTAATGTGAGAGACATGAACAGAGGAAAGTTGTGGGGACTGGGATGATGGGTAACATCACCCTGGTTCAGGGGGGGTCGGTCTCCCCCGCTACTCTCTAATCTGAGGCCCCGTTATTTATCTGTTCAATAAATACTTGTGGAGGAGCATTTTTAGAGACCAGGCTCTGCGTTCCAAGCCTCCTTGCTTTTTCTGCAGAGCTATGCCATTTCATCTGATCCATTAGCTGTGTTCCTTTCAAATATCTGATATCTGACCAAGATTGCTTCCTAAATATTACTCTCTTCCAGACTTCTTTCTCCCAGTAACTCTGTTCATGTGTCTCCCCCTGCTCAGTCTTCTTAGATGGTAGTGGATTAAGTAAACAGTCCCTGTGAATTTGTTGCTCAGCTCAGAGAGCATGGCTGTTTCGTGTTACTTGATATGAACTTAACTGACAAAATGCGGAAGCAAATGGATCAGTGTATGTTGTGTTGTGATGTGTTGAAAGATGTCCAAAATACGTCATGGCACTTAATGCTGTAGGTA
This sequence comes from Lipotes vexillifer, assembly GCF_000442215.2. NCBI lineage: Eukaryota > Metazoa > Chordata > Mammalia > Artiodactyla > Lipotidae > Lipotes > Lipotes vexillifer. The sequence goes on from NW_006792756.1 coordinate 528,747, forward strand.
AGACTGTGGCCTCTAAATGCATCGTGAACTCAGAGTGTTACTAAAACTGCAAGTTACCTGGCAGGTGGTTAAGAGTTTGTTTAAACCTGGGAGTCTTGTAGACCTGGACTCAGATCCTGATACCATCGATGTAATTTGAGGCAAAGTTATCAATGTCTATAACTAACCTCCATTTGGTTTCCTTATTAATAAAAGAGGAAACAATATGCATTTATAAGGTGTTAAGTATAAAATCTAACATATTTCGAGGGCTTAGGGCAGTACTGAATGCTCAAGAAGATTAGCATATGCTCTCTTCTGTGGTCTTTTCATGTTATTTTCCATTTGGTTGGGACCTAGTAAGACTCCCTTTTTCACATCCATCTCATCTTTGAACCAGCTCCCAGTACACCATAGAGAGCAACCATTATAGGGAAGTTACAGTTTAAAGCCATTACAGCTACTTTCTGAAGGAGCACATGCCTTCCACCAGTATGATGGGAGATGACACCTCTTTCTCTCTTTGAGATGCAAACAGTTTAGTCTCTAAGGTAAACCTAGAAACTTTCAGTTCATCCACTGCCTGTGACAGGCACTGTGTTTCACACAGTGCAGGGATGCAGAGGTGAAAAACACAGCTTGTTCTCAGCTTTCGCGGTGGAAGAGAGGTGTTGATATGATAAGAAAAAAACCAGCATAATAATAAGGAACGTCATCATAATAAAGACAGCTGTCACTTATTAAGCCCTGGTGTGTGTCAGACACATATTTTATTGAAGGCGGCAACAGTCTTGAGATCTGTGAGAGAGATTTTATTTCTCCATTATAGAGGTATGGTATTATAAAGGTAAACTTAAGTTTCGTAGCGGTGTTATTAAAAAAATACTATTGGTTGCAAAGGAGAGAGTTATCCTCACCAGAGAAGCCTACCTCAGGTGGTTTGAATGAGTTGTTTGGAAATATTGATAGTGTTTTATTTAATAACTACATTATCCAAGGTTGGATTTGCGTTCAACAATCTCTTGATCCCTTACACTCTGTTCACAGCATTATAGAAAAGAGAGAAAGAAAAGACTGGGCTTTGTTAACCAGCCATCGAGGAATTCATTCTCTTCCCTTTCTCAGTTCTTTGTTCATTTTTATTGCAAATGCCTGCGGGGAAAATGTCTTGCCTCCCTTGTGAAGTTCCTCCTTGGTTTAAAGACCACATTATCATCAGTGATTTTTTGGATTTATTTCTGTTTTTTCATCATATACCGTTGAGGCTACCAACATTTTCTCTAATGTAAATCATATCAAGTTAATAAATACACATTTGCATGTGCCAAATGGTTAGTACGGCATTCTAAAATAGCATAGATTATTGACTACTGGCGTCAGAGTCCAATATAGGATTCAACACACATTTCACCTGATGCAAATTCTGATAACTTGACTTCTCCCCGACTGTTCCTCTTTTGTTTTTCCTTTTAGTCACACCTTGTTTTTTCACCTAAACATGCTCATATTCTAATATTGTAATGCTGTTCTCCATACCTCCTCCCTGGTGACAGGTGTCCAAACTCAGCTGTCACTCTCCATCTTTTTCCTGTTGAGATTGTATAAAATGGACTGTCTTCTCAAATTTCTAGAGTGATGCTTTTATCTTAGGAATCTTAAACTTGCCTGAATCACTGCAACATGAAAAGGGAATCACACAGGCTGTCTAAATATTTGTTGGGCATATGAATTTTAATCCTTCATAATGGTATTTTTAAGGGAAACAGGTATTCACTTGAGAAGGCATAGATTGATCTTTACAACTCACTGTCCGCTGTGTTCCAGTTTAAAGGAATTCCAGCACAAAAAGAATTCCAGCCAAACACAGCATTTCTATGTATCACCGGAAGGCTTTCTTGCCTGCCATCTTTCATTCACTTATTTATTCATAAATTGACTCAACAGACTGGGGTTAAGTACCTACCATGTGTCAGGCAGCGTGTCAGACTTAGAGTGACTGTAAGCAGCATCTATTCTTCTAATACTGAACGTTGAGCAACAGAAAGTCAGTAGTTCTCAAAAGAAACAAGTAAACAAAAGAAACACACACCTTTGCCATTGCATGATTCTGCCCGCTTCCTGCGTTTGTGAATTATTTTAGCTGATCTCATCCTTGTTGCGTTAACGTATTTTTTTTTTTTTTTTTTTGCGGTATGCGGGTCTCTCACTATTGTGGCCTCTCCCGCTGCGGAGCACAGGCTCCGGACGATCAGGCTCAGCGGCCATGGCTCACAGGCCCAGCCGCTCCGCGGCTTGTGGGATCTTCCCGGACTGGGGCATGAACCCGCGTCCCCTGCATTGGCAGGCGGACTCCCAGCCACTGTGCCACTGGGGAAGCCCACGTATTTTTTTAAATTGTTCTTATCTTTCACTAAGACTTTCACTCAGAAGGTAGAAACCTTTGTTCCTCTGTACCTCAGAGTCTATCCTGATTTTCCTGATGCATTTCCACTTGTCTTTTTTGCTGAGTTCTCAATGCTTTAAGGCTTTTCATACACATTTGTTTACTAGACAGCAGGAAGAAAACGGAGAAGTGAGGAAGCTTAGGAATTTCTTATGTTCGGAATTAGGAAATTAGCTAACTTGGGGTTTAACATAGCCCAAAAGAACTGTCATTTTTCTCTCCTTCCTGCATCTCATCACGTCTACCTCAGATCCTATTGGGGAATGCATCCTCTTTTTCACTGGACAGTCCATTTTAGGGTTCGGTGTACATACCTTTGTGTCTGTGATTTCCCCTTAGACATTTCTGGCACTGGTGGCAGTTTTCCAGAACTTGTGGAATCCTGATGCTGCTTCGTGGACATCCCGCCCCCATTCTGCTAAGTTACAATGACTGAGGATTTCATTCTGTGTCATTATGGCCACACTCTTCTTCCTACACTGACATGTTTGGAGACACATCCACCTTACTTTCATTCAAAGAGACCACTTACACTGCACAAGACCTTGTCCCAGATTTCATGAATTCATAGTAAGCCGTTATGGAATGTCATTAGTTATAAGTTAATTATAAAATTAGCTTTAAGATACAAATGTCCTGGAGGAGAGAGGACATTACTATCTAGGTGGAATAGGAAACACACCCATAAGGTAACAAAAACAGCGTAGGAAATCAGCGTAACAGGAGGCCGGGGGCGGGGGAGAGATCTAGTCAGGAGAGGGCTTGCTCTCAGCCTCTGAGGCAGGCACTTGAAGCAGCCCAGGAGGAGAAGGGGTTGCTGAAGATGGATAAGTAGTAGGGACCCATCAGTATGGCTCAGTGTCTGTGTGCTGAGCACTTTGGGCTTGATCCTCTGGGGTAGCGGTGCCCAAGGCATGTCTCCCTGGAACGGTAGTTCCACTGGGTGTTGTAGGTGTACAACACCTACAAAACAAGTCCCCATGGTTGAAAGGTAAGATAAGCTGAGGGAAAGTTAAACAGATTTTCTCTCCTGCAGACGTTCTCCAAGGCTTTAATGTACTAATCTGCATTGTAATCTCTAAGTTTCCCAAAATACTTCGATCATCGCTGAATCCATTTTTAACAGGGAGCCTATTTTGGAAAATGCTTTGGAGGCCATTGATGTTTTTGAGTCAGAGGCTGAATGGGTGAAAGAAGTTAGAAGCACGCACCTGAAGACGTGCATAGGGGGTGGGATCTGGGTGGGGGGTGGGATGCAGGATAAATAGGAGACTGGCTCTGTCCAGCAGGACAGGATGAAGACCTGGATTAGGGGGGTGGCATGAGAATAGGAAAGAAGGGATATTTCATGAGTTCTCACAGTGTAAGAACCTCCATTCTTTTTTCAGTGAACAGATGGAAAAGAATTGCCAAGATGGAGAATCGGGAAGGGCCCCAAACTTTTAGATTCTTTTGCCTTAGGAGCCTTATCTAGCAAGGCTCTTATCTAGCGCTGCTTTTCAGAAGCAATGAAAACTTGATGAAACTGGGGTGTCTTTGCAGGCGTGTGTCTTTTTTTGGGTGGGTGCTCTGTAGTCCAGATACTTCTAGAAAATGCACTTAAAGCAGCCCCGCTATTTCAAATCATGTGTCTGGTATAACATTGCCATAAATGACCCCACGCAGCTATTAGAGCTCCCTGATTTGGAAGTGGCCTGTATTTGCCAAGGGAGTGTCTGCAACACAGAGAAGAGACCACACCCTGCTGTTGGGAATCTGGTTCTTTGTCTGGCTAAAGGGCACTGTTGTTGGTTTTCCTCATGGGGAGCTTTATCCGAAATGACAGTGGGCACAGTATAGGAGTCACACCGATTTTGCTGCCAGGTCTCCTGAGTTTATTCATCCCTGGAGATGCTGAGCTTTCGGCGTACAGGGTTGAGTCCCATCATTTGTCTGTTTGGTCTCCAAGGACTGGACTCCAGGTCTGTTCACCGTCTGCACAGTCTGTTTAATCTGTGCAGGAAATCATGCATCTGGCTTTTGGCTGTTCACATAAGATTACACAGAATAATGATTTTTCTTTTTCCGTGATTATTTTCTATTTTCGAGAAATGTTCTTAACACTTTTTTCCCAAAAAACAGGCAGCAGAATAATGCAGTGGTATAAAATGAAAGGCTTTGCTGCTTTTTCTCTAAAATTGTTCGTGGGAGCAATTAGTTATGATAAGCTTTCCAGTTTTCTTACAAATTTATGAATACAAATGCATTTAACTGCTTGATAACTCATGTATTCCCTATATTTATTTCTTTCCATTGATACACCTATTGTAACTCTGTTCATGTATTTGAAAGCTTGCAAATGATTCAAAGTAGTTGTGGTTATTAGTGTGGATACTTCTGAATATTTTTCTCTTTTATTGTTTAAAATTCCATAAAGTGAATTCTTTTGGTTCTCCACTTATATTGCTTATTTGTGCTTCTCATGGCCTTGAAAACCCTGAGTTGTGCTTCCATGTGGTTCTTTTTTTTTTTTTTAATTTTTATTGGAGTAGAGTTGATTTCCAATGTTGTGTTAATTTCTCCTGTACAGCAGAGAGAATCAGTTATACATGTACATTTGTCCACTCTTTTTAAAATTCTTTTCCCATATAGGTCATTACAGAGTATTGAGTAGAGTTCCCTGTGCTATACAGTAGGTCCTTATTAGTTATCTATTTTATATATAGTAGAGTGTATATGTCAATCCCAATCTCCCAATTTATCCCTCCCCCCTCCCCGCCCCCCCCATAACCATAAGTTTGTTTTCTACGTCTGTGATTCTATTTCTGTTTTGTGAATAAGTTCGTTTGCACCATTTTTTTAGATTCCACATATAAGCGATATCACATATTTGTCTTCCGTGCGATTCTTGCTTGACAGATCTCTGTCCATTGTTGCCTCACTCTGAAATTAACGTGTGCTCCGTAGATAAACCAGTGTCCTTGAGCACTTTGACTCCTTCAGACTAAAGACATTTATGTTGATGCCTGATTTCTTCATCTGGCTGTCACCATTGGCTAAATGACTATATAAGTGCAAAATCCACCTGTTCCTTTTGTGAGTATTGTGTATGCTCCACCAGTGTGTTATAGACCAGTGGCTGTAGGGGGAAAAATGGGGCTGTTATGACGTCTCCAGCCCAGTTGTCCAGCCATTGTTATTGTTGGGTTGGTTGGGATTAAATGATCTTCTGCTGCTACATGAATCTAGGAGAGAAGGCAGGGAGGATGAGGAAAACAGAGAGAGAGGGCACAGCTTAGAAGGAAATACCTACCTGGGTACAGTTGTCAGTGAATGACCTCAAGTGTGCTAGATTTAAACAGAAATTTTGGCTGTTTTTTTTTTAAACTACAGGTGTATTGTTCTTTCATATATTGTAGAATGATAAGGCAGAATCATCAAATGTCTCTACTGATTCATGTGGCCACATTCATTTTCTAATTAAATGGTTATAATATGCCCAAGATTTTTATCTTTGTCGTTCTTTTTCTGAAGCCACAGTTTAATATGCTTGTGAGAATATTGACCCTGCCTTTTTACATGTGGATTTAAGAGGAGTCTTCAGCGTCTCATAAATGTTATTTGATAAAAAGAAAAGCAAACATGAACAAGATATTATTAATATTCATAATAAAAAAAACAATTTGAGGAAGGCTGGAACAAAGGCATACCGAATCAACCATAGTCAATCTACAGTAGTTGTTATTTTGTAGGCATAACTTTTCCTAATGGGATTGTTAATTTTAATGAAGGGTTTAGTCTCACTGCCTACTCACAGCTTCTATTTCTATGCAATTAGATTTAAGAAGAGTGGGTAACGTTTCCTTTTGTTTAATGAGCAAATGAGAATATGTCACATAAGTGTAAGCAAACACATGTACATATTATACATATTTTATTAGCATAATATGCTGAGTACCATTGCTCAGAGACTAAGTTGCATATTCAAAATCAGACAGATCAGATTATATTTCCAACTTTATCCTTGGTTTATTTAAACATTTGTATTATGGCACGAATCAGATTGCTTTATTTAGTTTTAATCTACCATTGTTCCTTCCACTTTGCAGTAGAAGCCACGATATTTCGTTTGTTGACATACTAGAAAATATACGTGCTTTGGGGTCTTTGGAAAAGTAGCATCTTAACCCTTCAGGAGAAAGCGTGTTCCATACCACCTGTCATCTCATACTCAGGAGTTGGCACATAATGTGTTCACGGATAAAACTCTTATTTTTAATTCTGTAATTTAAGCTTTATACATGTATTATATTATTCTGGTACTACGTTTAATTTCCGATAAAAGGATGTCCCATAAATTGTTGAGACTACCAGTGACACCATTTGGTTTCTAAAACAAAAGCTGCTAAAAGGATTCTAGGCAGTGACTTCAGAGGATATTGTAATGCTCTTAGCTGCCACTGCCCACCCACGGAGCAGAGAGTTTCTCTTTATGAGAATCCTTGTATCTCATTTCATTTAATAGAACAGATAACTTCATATACACATTGGCTTTTTGCCAGACAGTCTCTGTAGCCATGATCTCTTTCATACTTCATTCCTGGTATCCAGTACCACGAGGAGACCTCTCTTTGCCCGCATCAGGACTGTGAGTAGTCTCATCACACGTTGCTGAAAGCCGTTGCTCCCTCCCTAGGAACAAAACTCATTAATCAGTGGATCAAAGGGATGAAGAATATAGCCATTCACTGGAAGCCAGAAGGTTTCTGCTTTTTACAAATTTGCCTCCAAAAATATTAATAAAAAGTGGTGGTGTATTAAATAGCTGTCTTTGAGTTTATTTCCCATTTTTAAAAAAGTGATGTGTTCTAAAGCTCAAACAAAACAGTATTTATATGAACATTTATCTTGGAAGGAGGCAGGAAAACACAGTTTGAAACAGAACTTCTGTGATAACCACGGAGTAGAGAAATGTCAAGTTAATTCAACAATTCTTAACATTTGTATTGGACTTTTATCTTCCTTTTTTGGCTTGCAAAAGTTCTTTATATTAAATATATCATTTTGATCCCACAAGTGCCACAAAAATCTAAGACATTATTTTCATTTTTTAGAGAAGGAACCTTTTGGTAGTCAAATTGCTTGTTCATTTTTACACAGCTGGTAATTAGGTCAGAAGTCAAGTTCAAGTTTCCAAGCTCCTCGTTGAGAGCTATTTTCACTGTAACACAAGGCCTCCATTTATATTACTTAAAATAAGTGTCTAATAATTAGCAACTTTTTTTGTTAACCCAATTTTCCAAGTATGCATCAGAGACCAGTAATTATATGATATATTTTGTGAAAAGTATAACACAGTTATTAAGAAAATGAACTTTGTGGTCAGAGCTGAGTTTCAAATCCATCTCTTCTCGACCTTAGGTAACTTACTTAGCCTCATCCAACTTCGTGTGTAAATTGGTACCATAAGGCCTGTGTTAGTGAGGATTAGATGATGTATGTAAAGGATGAGGCATGTAGTGAAGGTTCAGATGAAGATAGCTCTCCCCCTCTTCTTCCTCCTCTCAGTGTTACTGTTTTCTAATACTGCATGATAAACAATTCCTGAACTTAGGGTTTACGACAACTACCGTTGTACTCTCTTTCACAGTTCTGAGTTGCTTGGGCTCAGCTGGGTGGTTCTTTTGCTCCTTATGTTGGCTGGGACTGCCATCCTCTGGGGGCTCCACCAGGCTGTAGTATCCAAGATGACTCACCCACGTCTGTTGCTTTGGTGGGATTGCTAGAAGGCTAGGCTCAGCAGGGATGCTGGGACGGCTGAGTCTGTGTTTCACTCCACTTGGTCTCTCCAACAGGACTTCTTACATGGTGACTCAGGGCGAAAATAGAAGATTCTAGACCTTCTTAAAGCTAAGTCCTGGAAGTGGCAGGGTGTTACTTCTGCCAGATTCTATAGATTATAGGGATTCACAGGACCAACCTGTTTTCAGTGAAGGAGGGAACTACACCAGGACATGGACACCTAAATGTATGGGTCATTGGGTGGTCACCTTCGGAGGAGACCAACTATCATGGTCATTCTGATTATTTAAAGGTTTCAGGGATGCCTTTCCCATGCCTTTGCGGTGGCGCCATGAATAAGACAGCTCCAGTCAGTCTGTGAGCAGAGGATTTATGCCTCTCTGCCACTCCATGAGTTAATGGAAGGCAGATAACCTGGTTGCTCTTCTAAAGAACATGCTAGAGTCCACTGTTCTCTCTCGTGATGAGTTTCACATGGTAGAGGAGCTGATGGAACATGTCTGGGTGGGATTTTGTGATAATACCACCTCACGTTTGAGTTTTTGATTTTAAACCACTTCTGCATATATTCCCCCTCCTTTCTTTCTCACTGTAATACACCTGGGTTTGGCCTCTATACCCATTCTATAGATAAAGGAACTGAGTCTAGGACTTTAAATGACCTTTCCAGTGGTGCGAAGCTTGAAAAAAGCAGAAATAGAGTCTCATTACAGAGCATCTGCAACTGAGATATTGCCTCCTCATCTTGATTCCACTCCAGTGATAAATGTGGTGAAATGGGATGGGGATGGTGGGAGCAGCAGGGAAGTGTCACGAGTGGAGGGCGTTGAGGAGAAGGGCTGGTAGGTAGGACCTGAGGTCCCAGTACGTGTCCTAATTCTGCCACTTTCCACTTTGTGAACCCCAGCCTTTAACTTCTCTACTCTCCAGCCTTCATTTGCTTTATTTGTGGGATATACCATCTATTCCGTGAAATAGAGAAGAATAATACTTGCCTTAATAACTCCACAGTCTTGTCATGAATGTTAAATGAAGTAAATTAAGTACAGGGTCCAGCAGAGGGCCTGGCATACAGAAGATATTCAAGACATGTTAATTCTTTTTTTCCTCTTTCATTATATTTCTGAAGGAATCTTCTTTCTGGGGCACAGAGATGAACACTTAGTCTATTTTGTTTTTTTTAATTTATTTTGTTCAAGCATAGTTGATTTACAGTGTTAATTTCTGCTGTACAGCAAAGTGATTCAGTTATAGATGTGTACATTCTTTTTCATATTCTTTTCCATTATGGTTTATCACAGGATATTGAATATAGTTCCCCGTGCCATACAGTGGGACCTTGTTTCTTATCCATCCTATATATACACAATAATTTGCATCTGCTAATCCCAAACTTCCAGTCCATCCCTCCCTCACCTCACCCCACTTTGGCAACCACAGGTCCGCTCTCTATATCCGTGAGTCTGTTTCGTAGATGAGTTCATTTGTGTAATATTTTAGATTCTGCATTTAAGTGATATCATATGGTATTTGTCTTTCTCTTTCTGACTTACTTCGCTTAGTATGATAATCCCTAGGTCCATCCATGTGGCTGCAAGTGGCATTATTTCATTCTTTTTTATGGCTGAGTAGTATTCTATTGTATATATGAACCACACCTTTATTCATTCATCTGTTGATGGACATTTAGGTTGTTTCCATGTCTTGGCTGCTGTGAATAGTGCTGCTATGAACATAGGGGTGCAGGTATCTTTGAAAAATTTTCTATTGAAGTATAGTTGATTTACTGTAAATCAACTACAATAAAAAATTTAGAAAACACTTAATATATTTTGAAATGCATTGAGCATTATCAGTGTGCTTTGCATCATCACAAAGTTGGGGGCTTCTTGCCTGGTTTCCCGTCAGCAATTCTGTTACAGTTGTCCACTTCAGAGAAGGACAACTTGGGAAAGGTTGGCATCTTTACCCTGAAACACAGAACCGGTTTTTCTGTAACAGGGCTGGGGATGTGAATGAATCCCTCTGTCCAGGAGGTACCTGGCAGGGTCTTCACCTCACATGCCACAAAAACTGTAGTTGACAGAGCCACCCTGGGCTCGCCACCCACCTCAGGAGGATGGGAAAGGACCGTGGCTTGCTTTTGTAAATAGCTGCTTCAGAAGATTATTCTGAGCATTGGGATGAATTCTACCAGCAGCACAGCAGTCCTGAATTTAAATTTGTAGGCGTCCTGTAGTAGAACTTCCGAAGCCTTCTGGCACTGAAGAGAAGCTTTCTTCATTTGCATTTGGTATTGCTCCCAGGCAGCCTGACTCTGGCTTCAAAAACTTCTGTTCTAGAAAGGGGATGGCTGGGCTCACTCCCACAAGGATGTAGGAAAATGTTAGTGCATCTTCTTTGCCCAAATCAATGTCAGGGCAGCAGAAATGTGTCCTTGGAGTTTAAAAGTGACTGTTTCATAGCAGCAGTGCTTTGCTCACAGATCTTTTGTGATCTCATCTGATGGTGTCTGGTGGTGCTGAGCAGGTACTCAGCTTCGGCCAGCGATCGATGTCTGTGAGTCATGATGTTGTTGGAGGTTGTGCTTTTGTGTGTCTGTGTGACCAGAAAGAGAGCCCTGGGGTGAGAATGGAAGCTCAGAGAAGCTCTTTTCAGCTGCTTCTAGGCATGGTTATATCAAAACTGACTTGAGCAGGTATATTTATTTCTTCTTTTTAAAGACCTCTGGAAAAAATGATTTTTTAGCTTTTCTAAGTAACCTTTCCTGCCAGGAACTCTCTCCTCGTGGCTAATAAACATCTCTCCAGTCTGCACACCAAGCTTCTGTTCTCTTGTTTGTTTAATCAGGAGATGTGGGGATGGGACTGAATAATGATGCTTCAGGTATTGGAAGGTATTGGAAGGATTATGTTAACTCACTGAAGCTACCTTCCCCCTATGTTATGCAGTTCCAATTCTTGAACTCAGGGTCTGTGAAATCATTTTTGCCTAAAGAAATTAAAATAATACTTGAGTGGGTTATGGCTACAGCCAAACATGAGGAGACTTCCTGATAGTTTCAGGGTCTAAGACCTCCATTTCAGAGAGCCACTCAGATAAACAAAATGAGGTTGATTATTCATGGGGCAGAAATAGGCATTTGTATCATGTCTGGGTTTCATGGCTCTTAAAAGAAATAAGCTTGTGAAAATAAATGTTAAGAGTTCAGGTTTCTGTGTATGCACTGATTTCATTTGCATTTTCTAAACTTAACATCGAAATTCTTATTGAGCTGCAAACTTGCTTCAGGTCAAAGTTGCAATAGTGCCTTCCTTGCACAGTCAATAATGAATGATTTTATATGCTTTTTTTTTTTTTTTTTTTTGGCATCTGTGGTGCGCTGGATGCTGTATTTAGTGTTATTGTCCCCCTTAAAACCCTTGTGCCTGGGGAGGTCAGAGCCACGTCACCAAATAATGACCGGCATGTTTATCCAAGGCCTGACCTGTCCTGGGAAGGCCTGGCCTGGCGTGGGGGGAGCTCAGTGGCAGTTTCAGGGTCTGGATCAGCATATATACAGTTGTCTATTTTCTGTTCCACTGCTCTGGCTGTGACTGGCAGCAGCTATTTGCTTCAAAGGCAAATAAAAAGAAATCTGAGAGAATTGTTTCTGACGTGGGTCCACCGAGGAATTAGCAGGCCGCGAGATGCCCAGGAGGGCAGAGCCTGCCTCAGAAGCAGATGGTCTCATCCTCCGTTCCCCTCAAGGCTTCGGGAGGCACGTGTGGCACGGTTTCCCAGCACCCTTTCAGGGTGGCATGCGCCCAGGTTCATCTCTGCTGTGAGGCTGTGAACTCAGCCAGGGATAAAATCACGTCCATTCCCCTGGTGGATGCCAAGGGTGCGATGCAGGGCTCAGCCCCTGGGCTTCCAACTAGGAACACAATGTGAAGTGGGCTGCCCTTCTGTGCCTGCCCTGCTCAATTGGGGTCTGGGCTGCTCGCCAGCGGGCCCACCCAAGGTCAAGGTCCTGAGCGCCTGGTCCCCCGGGGGCCATCCTGGCTGCACGCTTCCTCCCCACTCCCTGGCATGTTTTCTCTCTTGTCCCAGGTCCTTGGGCACTTCTCTGTGGCCAGCTCACCAAAAGATGGATTGTTTCTGATAAAGATTTATCTCATAGGTGTGGATTAATGTGTGCTGCCTGGGAAACATTTGTACATTTCATCAAAACCTCAAAGACCTGAACCTGTTATTTTTCCTCGTGCTCTGGCATCCATGCCCTAATTTCATCACAGGAACCTGATGTTTGCAGATGTCCTGTCATTCCTCTGTTTAAAACCCCTCCACTTAGATTGAAGTTAAAGCAGAAGCAAAAACAAGAAAAAAACACTCTTTGCCATGGCCTAAAAGTTGGGCCCGATGTGGCCTGCCTTCTCCGGCTTCCCTTTTCACCAACCCTCTCTCCTCTGCCTACAAAGCGCATCTGGCTGCTATCTCCCTGCTCTAGGCTAAGGCCTCCTCATCTTTCAGGTCTAGCTTAAGCCTCCTTCCTCTGGAGACTAGGTCAGCCATCCACCATGTGCTCCCAAGAGCAGTGTCTTAGTCAGCTGGGGCTGCTGTAACAAATACCACAGACTGGGTGGCTCAAACCACATACATTCATTTCTCATAATTCCAAAATCAAGGTGCCAGGAAATCCGGTGTCTGGTGAGGAATCTCTTCCTGGCTTGCAGACTCCAGCTTCTTGCTGTGTCCTCTCCTGTGTATTTTTTTAAAAATTTATTAATTTTAGTTTTGGCTGCTTTGGGTCTTCTTTGCAGTGCACAGGCTTCTCATTGTGGTGGCTTCTCTTGTTGCGGAGCACAGGTTCTAGGCTGGCAGGCTTCAATAGTTGTGGCACGCAGGCTTCAGTAGTTGTGGCACGCGGGCTGTAGAGCGCAGGCTCAGTAGTTGTGGCGCACGGGCTTAGTTGCTCCACGTGTGGGATCTTCCTGGACCAGGGCTCGTACCTGTGTCCCCTGCATTGGCAGGCGGATTCTTAACCACTGCGCCACCAGGGAAGCCCCTGTGTCTTTTTTTTACAAGGATGCAAATCCCATTCACGAGGGCTCCCCCCTCATACCTTCATTACCTCCCAAAGGCCCCACCTCCAAACACCTTCACACTGGGAATTAGAGCTTCAACATATGAGTTTTGGGGAGACACAAACATCCAGTCCGTGGAGAACATTTTATGCCTCCTCTGTAGCTCTCATAACATTTGCTGTTAGTGTTTTTGGGTCAGATGGTCAGCTTCATACATGTGGAGACTGTGCCTTGTTCTCTAGTATGGCACACAGCGCTGGCACATAGAAGGTACTCAGTAAGCGTTCCCCGGGAAAAAGCAGGAAAACAAAGGAAGAAGCGTGCTGGGGTCAGGTCAGACTGGGGAGAGTGGTACCCAGGGCAGTCTGGGAGAGTGTATTAGTCTCCTAATGCTGCTGTAACAAATTATCATAGATTTAGTGGCTTACAACAATACAAATCCATGGTCTTACAGTTCTGGAGGTCAGCAGTCTGAAATGGGTTTTGTAGTTCTAAGGTCAAGGTGTCGGCAAGACTGATTCCTTTGGAGGCTCTTGAGGAGAATCCATTTCCATGTCAGTTTCAGCTTCCAGAAGCCACCTGCATCCTTGGCTCTGGCACCCTTCCAGCAATCGGGTCACTCCGACTCCTGCTTCCATTGCCACATCTCCTTCTCTGACACTGACCTTCCTTGCCTCCCTCTTACAAGGATCCTTGTGATAAAATTGGAACCATTCAGATAACCCAGGATCATCTCCCCATCTCAAGATCCTTGACTCAGTCAGAGCTTCAAAGTCCCTTTTGCCACGTAAGGTGATATTTTCACAGGTTTCAGGCACTAGGCAGTGGACAGTTTAATGGTGATGGGGAATATTATCTGACCAATCATAGAGAGTTTTTGTGACATGGAGAGATGGTGTCACATCTAAATCAGAGCCAGAAGGGTCAGGGATGTGCTCCAAGGAGGGGCATAGCGGCGACCAGAAAAGTCATAACAAGTGGAGGGAGGGACACATTTATGACGGGTTAAGCTGTTCTGGGGCTGAAGTAAGAGGTGTGAGCCAGGAGGCCCTTTTAATGTGGGCACCACCTAGCAGGGTGTTATGCCAGACTAAAGGCTCACTGGTGGCATTGCTTCCAGAGACAAGGAACACAGTGCTGATTGCAGAGCCAGTGTTGCATGAGGGCTTGCTGATGGCCAGACAGAGTTCAGCTCCATAACAAGACTAGAGGCTGATGTGAGTGGTCTCCAGAGTGGGTACAGAGGACTCCGCTTACATGCCACTTGGCTCTAGTCATCCACGTAGCCTCCCTGACTGACGAGGATGCTTTCAAGTCAGGGTCCAGCCTAAGCCAGGTACCTTGGGACCTGACTCTGGAAATCCGTGGAGGATCCTGGGTCAGCTGGGGTTGCCCAGAATGTATCTCCCCACGTTGGGAAAGTTGGTGACCATTGTGCCCTCGCAGGCATGGAGTTGGGAAGGGACGCCCATGGCCAGGACTGGGGTTGGCAAGAGCACAGCATTTATCACTCTGGAACCAACTCCCTAAGTGCTTCTTCTGTCCACTTGGAACCTTTGTCTGACTGCTACATTTGCAGGTGGGTGATATACTTTCTTCCTCGTTTCCAAGTGAATACCTGCATTGATCTTTTCTGCACTAGATTTGTGAATATAAAGGCTTTAGATATATTAAATTTTGTAGCAGAGCCATCGTGAGAACTGATAAAGGTGCAGGATGTGATGAGAAGATGTTTATCTTCCTTGGGGGAATTCAAAGAGAAATAGTTTAATAATGACTACTGTATTTGTTTTCTCTTGATACTGTAGCAACTTACTACAAACTTAAAAAAAAATGACTTAAAAAATACAGATGTATTGTCCTAAGATTCTGGAGGTCAGAAGCCCTAAAATCAAGTTGTCGGCAGGGCTGTGTTCCTTCCGGAGGCTCGAGGGGAGAATCTGCTTCCTGACTTCCCAGCTTCTGAAGGTTGCTCGCGTTCCTTGGGTTGTGGCCCTCTTCCAGCAATGGGATCACTCTGATCTCTGCTTCCGTCACCCCGTCTCCTTCTGTGACTCCAGCTCTTCTGTATCCCTTCTATAAGGACCCTTATAGCTACATGGAGCCTACCCAGATACTCCAGGATCATCTCCCCACGTCAAGGTTTTTAACTTAATCACACCTGCAAAGTCCCTTTTGCCATGTAAGTTAACAAATTTATACATTCGGTGATGAGGAGGTAGACATCTTTATTTTTTGAGGGGGGGGGGCATTATTTTGCCAACCATAGCTACCTGAATGGGGATATAAAGGAATCAGGGACGGGATGCAGATTGTGGGCTGCGGGGGGAGACTAAAGGGGCATCCAAAGTCCAGGATAAATGAATGTTGAGACATCTTCCTCGTCAGACTCAGAGGAAGGAAAGAAAAATGAGAAGGTAGGATACTGAGAAACGCGCAAGGGTAGTGCCCGTCAACAACTCTACAGTGGCGAGAGCATTATTTTTCTCTGAACTGTTAAGTTATTGGTTGGAATTTAGGAAGGAAGAAGAAGGTTTTCCCAAGGACCAGGGTTGGGTCTGTTGACCCAGTAGGTGAATAAGCAGGAGCAAGTCGTGTTCTGTGTGTGCTGTGTACCAGATCTGTCTGAGCAAAGGGGACCACTGTAAACCTATCAACTAGGCAGCTGCATGTAGTAGAGAATTTTAAAGTTGAGGCACACTTCAGCATCGTCTTGCCCCTGAATTTTATAAATTAGAAAACTAAAGCCTAGAAAGTTCAAGTGGGTGGTCCAACAACACATGGGAAGTTGGTGTCAGAATGTGGACTAGAAACCAAGGCTCTTGGCTCCAATCCTGAAATGGTCTCACACGTTAGTGTCCCATATACCGTTTAGCGCCTGCTGCAGAGGAAGGGCGTGGGAGAGGAGCGTGGGGCTGGGCCACGTGCCCGTTCTCTCCATCCCCAGACTGCAGGTTGCCTTTGGTTTGACGGAGCCCTGGGTGGTTTTGTTTGAGATAGACAAAAGGAAACTTTCTGAGTAGCATGTAGCGTGAGGTGAGCATGCATAGTCCCTGTGTGACTGGGTGTAGATTTAGAAATAGCTAGTCCCAAAACAATAGCAACGCAGATAAACTCACCCACTTAGTCAATGTAGCATTATAATTGTACCATCTTCTAAAAGTGGCTGTCATGAAATCAGGGGAGGTCATGTGACTGGCTGATAGGAAGGCAGCTGCCCATGGCCAAGTTCATTACTGGTTTCCCCTTTCAACATCGAGTCTGTTTTCTTCCTGGGCAGTAAGAGAATAGTTTCTCCAGAATATCCATGCAGCTTTTAGGGATGAATTCCTAAACTGCTTTGAACACTTCATCAGTAATACGGTGGGTCAGTTAGTAAGCAGTCAACATATGGCCTTGTTGGCAGAGCAACTGCAGATACCCAGACTGGACTTTGAAAGTTTCAATTCCCTTTTCCTAATATAGTAACATATCTGAAAGTATTTTAGAGTAATTCTGGAACAAGTAACATGAGACGAACGTGACTTCAAGTAGCCTCAGCAGAAAATAGGATGTGAGGGGACAGGGGGGAAATTGCAGAACCATAGAGTATGGGGAAAGGCAGAGCTGTGCAGAAGAGGAAGTGAATATACACTTGAGATATTCCGTGACTGCCGACTTCCAGGTCGCCGGGTTTCAGAGTGAATGAAGGCTTTCTCCACTCCCAGTATAAGCTTCTATAAAGAAAACGTATATTCAGATATTCCAGTGGACCTTTAACTATTCACGGACATTATCGCACAATAAATGCTTTGTGTAGCTGATTGGAATGCTTTTACTGCCTAAGATCTTGGGTTCCTAGTGAGTTTTTCTTTTTTAATTTAAAGTGATGAGGGTGGAGGCATGGGTAGAGACTGCTTATTGGATTTTAATTTAATGCTGTAAAATTTGAAGGGGTTGAGAAGTTTTTATGTTCTTTTAATTGAAGGCTGCATAATTTTAAGGGGGTAGGAAATTAACATAGAATAAAATTGCTCTATGTAAAAAATTATTTTTAACATTTGTCACAGTTTTTAATGTCAACATCATTAATGGCACGATCATAAAACAGCCATTGGCCTCACTGAAGCTGGATTTATTTAGTGAAAATGATGTAGAGACGTAACTATCGAGATAAGTTAAAGAAAAGAAAACACACAATCCCGCCTCAAATTGCCAGTTATTTGATCCTTTTTAGGCAGGGCTAGGTGTATCCAAATGGCACGCAGTTTAGAATTTACAAAGCAGAAACAGACTTACAGATATCAAAAAACAAACTTACTGTTACCAAACGGGAAATGTGGAAGGAGGAGGGATAAACCAGGAGCTTGGGATTAACATACACACAGTACTATATATAAGATAGATAACCAACAAGGACCTACTGTATGGCACAGGAAACTCAGAATACTCAATATTCTGGGATAACCTATATGATAAAAGAATCTGAAAAAGAATGAATATATGTACATACATAGCTGAATCAATTTCCTGTACACCTGAAACTAACACAAGATTGTAAATCAAGTGTATAATCCAATAAAATTTTTAAAATGCAAATGAACATTACTTTAAATGGTACATGTGATATAACTGGTTGGAGCTGCAAGATCTCAGCATCTGCTAGGTAGATCAGATGGAAAGAATTCGGTGTAAAGTGCTTAAATTCCAGCCTCATTTGATGGTATTGAAAAGAGGCCTGGGAAATAGGACATTCAGGGAGAAGTAAATAACCCTAAGCTTTAAGCAGAAACTGGGGAAGGTCTGAATGTCATCTTACTCTAGACTTTTACTCTAGACCCTTATTCTAGACTCTACACTGGCTGTTCATTCATCTACTGTGTATCTGTTCATTACTCAGCATTCTTTGGCACACATTCAAGCCTTTCCTTGTTCAAATGCATTCTACAGAGCTCTACTTCTAGGGGCATGTTTTCCAAGTTTTTTTGCCTGCAAGCCACAGTAAGAAATACACTTTATATTTCAACTCAGTGCACATATACATGTGAATTTATACACATGCAGGACACATACACACACAGGATGAAAACAAGTTTCTTAAAACAGTGCTATAGCACCAAATGAAACGAAGGCAAGCTTGATGAGTTAGCCATTGCATACATTCCTCATATTACCTCCACCATGTATCCGTCACTGATCCTGGATCAGTTGCAGTATGTACCTTCTTGCTAAGGGTCTTTGTAATGTATTGTGTGTTTTCTAGTCTGCCCTCTTACGGAATATTGGTTTTAGCAAAATGGCTATGGAAAATTGGTTGCAGTAAAATGATTTTAATCTTCAACTAATATGTCACTTCCCAGTTTGAAAAAGTTTCCAGAAAGCGGCAATAAATGTGGTTGAATGAATAAATCTTTTTTCACAAGCTTTTTTCATGCCATTATTCTGTCTAAGGGTGAACAATGATTTTTTTTTCCCCCCATTAGAATAGAACTTGGTATTCAGCGTTTTCTTCCTCAGCGGCTCCTCTTTACAGACCTCACTGTGGAAGTTTAGTCTATTTACAATCACCACTCATCTGCCCTAGCATCCTCCCTCCCTAAAATCATTCTTATCACTCCCTCCTCAGACTACAGATTCAGTGTTGCACTTGTCTCTGCTTCAGGTTCACATCCACCTCTTCCATGAGGCATTACTGGATAAATTCAGTCCTCAACCATCATCCTTTCTCAATCCCTGCAGCACAGCTGTGGGAAGGTATGGTAGCTGTTGGTGCCAGCATTATAATCGTCTAGTGTTTGCTGTCACTCTCTCCTTTTTCCCTTTGATAAAATTAAATCATTAAGTTATGAGAGTTCCATATTCTCTACATCTTTGCCCACAGACACTTGGTGTTTCCTTTTTTTTTTTTTTAAACTTAACCACTCTGGTGGGTAGTAGCAGTATTGAATTGTGGTTTTGTTTGCATTTCTCTGATGACTAATGAAACGGATATTCATATGTTTATTTACCATTTCAATATCTTCTTTTGTGATATGGTCTGTTCAAGTCATTTGCCCATTTTTCCAATGGGTTATATCTCTTTTTTCTTATTAATTTGTAGTAGTTTTTTTTATATTACAGATTCAAGTCCTTAATTGGATATAGGTATTGCAAATATATTTTCCTACCCTGAGGCTTACCTCTTCGTTTTCTTGAATGTGTCTTTCGAGGAGAAGTTCTTAGTATTAATAAAGCTGATTTGTCAGTTTTTCCCCTTTACACTTTGTACCTGCTGAGTCCTCTTTAAGAAACCTTTGCCTATTCCAAACTCATGAAAATATATGTTCTTATGATTTTTTAAGTAGATACTTTGTTGTCTTATCTTTTATATTTATAGTTGTAGTCACTCAGAAATTGATTGATCCTTATGATTTAAAGATCAAGAGTCATTTCTTCCCCCAGTGGATATGCAGCTGACTCCAAATCACGCAGTGAAAAGACCACTCTCTCCCAAATACTTTCTCTTGTTATCTTTGTCATATGTCAAATGACTGTCTATATATGAGTCTGTTTCTGACTCCATTTTGTTCCATAGGTCTCTTTGTTTATTTTTTCTTTAGACACGCTGTCTCAATTCTCTAACTTTATAATAGTTCTTAACACAGCATAAAAGTCCTCTAGCTTTGTTGTTCTTTAAGATTGTCTTGGGTATTTTTTAAGTGTCATGCTGACCATGCACAGTATAGGATTCTACAAATGGGCTATGAATAAATTTTATGAGAGTGAAAGAGAAAGATGAGACTGACAAAATCAATGAGAGACATTCTTCATGCCTGTTGTAAGATAGTAGGTACTCCATGTTGATTTTGCAAATTTCACGGTTGGGATTGTTGATGAGAGAAGGTTGTATACAGGGAAATGGATACTGAGGGGATTTGACTGAGGAAAATAAGAGACAATAAAGATGAATTAAAGTGGTATTTAGAGTAGGAAAGTGAGCACAAAGAACATGTCTTTATCAAATTAGGTACGAAAAGAAATATTTAAGTATAATTAAGATATAAAATGGTAATGGTAAACCTCAAAAAATTAGAGGGACTACATCTAGAAAGAAATTTCTGAAGAGAGAGAGTTCCATTTTGAAAGGATTATGTTTAAAATCCATGTAGGAAAAAAGTCAGACCATAGACTTGCTTTATTGTTTTGGCTTGTCTGCCGTTTTCCTATTGAGGGAGCCACAAATGAAAAATCTTAAATAGAAGGAAACTCTTAACCCTGAGTTGCCACTCCCAGCCTGTGGTGTATGTACAGCCAAAACTCATGCACTGATGACATTACAAGTGATGGGACTTTACATGCTTTCTTACCTCGGAGAAGAGGAGAAATAGAGAAGTGTAAAGAAGCAGACATTGCATTTCTTGGGACATATGTTGAACAGATGTTTATCCTCGTTGTTTGGGCATTAGGACTCCTTGCTGCCTTATTTAGAAACGCCTGCCTTCATGGGTTTTCTAATTTAAATCCATGGTATTGATCAAATATGATAGCTTCAGCTTGCAAATACCTAGAGCTGGAGAGGGCTTAGATAAGTTGATCGTGTTGAAAAATGAAGCCCCCAGCCATGGAATCCGCAAGGGTGAGAAATAGTTTTATTTTATGTGGTTTGCAGGGAAGGGGACCAATTGGACTTTAAAAGATTGTTTCCATAGCTACTGGGCTGAATCAAAAGAAAATGCTGTCACAGCATTTTCCCCCTTGCTACCTTACTGCTCTACGGTAGCTACCAAGACAAGTCTTTTTCAGGAACCTAGTTATTCCGTAGATGAAATGCTGTGAAATGCTTCATTCTAGGGTCTGTTGGAAGCAGACTTGCTTTGTTGTGAGAATCCCATCACCTATCCCAGATTTGACGAGAGCTGCCTTTCTGTTCAAAAGTCTTGTAGAAAGGTTCTCTCCAGGTACAGCTTTGTTGAACAGCTCCCTAGCAATTGAAATTCTATTTCATGATTTTAAAAATGGGGGCTGTACTTAACTTATAGAAGAATCCACCCTTTTTACTGCTCTTAGCCTTTTTTTGTTTAAAGATGGGTACAGAGAATGATTTCTCAAAGGACCCTAAAAGTGATTGCTTTTGATATTCGTTATAATAAGGTCAGCCAAAACCAACAGACACTTAAAATCCAAAAGTAACAGTATTAGGACGAAGTTTTCTGTTTTTCTTTTGGACACAAGCTATACACTGAGGTATATCATATTGTGCTAGTTTTATACTCATCTACCATTTGTGCCAGTGAGGCCCTGATCTTTTGTATAAAGTACTCCATAGTAGGGGCCTTTTAGTAAAACACCTTCCCAATAATGATTTGTAATAGGTAAGAGAAGGAGGAAGAACAGACATTCACTTTTGTTTGGTTGGTTTTTTTTACATCTTTATTGGAGTATAATTGCTTTACATTGGTGTGTTAGTTTCTTCTTTATAACAAAGTGAATCAGTTATACATATACATATGTTCCCATATCTCTTCCCTCTTGTGTCTCCCTCCCTCCCACCCCTCCAGGCGGTCACAAAGCACCGAGCTGCTCTCCCTGTGCCATGCGGCTGCTTCCCACTAGCTATCTACCTTACGTTTGGTAGTGTATATATGTCCATGCCTCTCTCTCGCTTTGTCCCAGCTTACACTTCCCCCTCCCCATATCCTCAAGTCCATTCTCTAGGAGGTCTGTGTCTTTATTACCCCTAGGTTCTTCATGACATTTTTTTTTCTTAAATTCCATATATATGTGTTAGCATACGGTATTTGTCTTTCTCTTTCTGACTTACTTCACTCTGTGTGACAGACTCTAGGTCCATCCACCTCATTACAAACAGCTCAATTTCATTTCTTTTTATGGCTGAGTAACATTCCATTGTATATATGTGCCACATCTTTTTTTTTGTCATTTAATTATTCCCTTTATTTAATTTTATTTTTTTTACATCTTTATTGGAGTATAATTGCTTTACAATGGTGTGTTAGTTTCTGCTTTATAAAAAAGTGAATCAGTTATACATATACATATGTTCCCATATCTCTTCCATCTTACGTCTCCTTCCCTCCCACCCTCCCTCTCCCACCCCTCTAGCTGGTCACAGAGCACCGAGCTGATCTCCCTGTGCTATGTGGCTGCTTCCCACTAGCTATCTGTTTTACGTTTGGCAGTGTATATATGTCCATGCCACTCTCTCACTTTGTCACAATTTACCCTTCCCCCTCCCCATATTCTCAAGTCCATTCTCCAGTAGGTCTGTGTCTTTATTCCCGTCTTACCCCTAGGTTCTTCATGACATTTTTTTCCTTAAATTCCATATATATGTGTTAGCATACGGTATTTGTCTTTCTCTTTCTGACTTACTTCACTCTGCATGACACACTAATGTTTATATGTCTCTCAGTTGAGGATTGTGCCACGGTTGAGTACCTCTATTGTTTTCTCAAGAATGTTTGTCCTATCATTTACATTTCTTTTAAGGCTGGTAGATCCAAGCTGACTTCGAAGAAGGGTCTGGCTGATACTGCATGCGGTAGCTGTATTCTTTTAGGGGTTTACCAAAGTCTGCGTTGACACAGTTAATGGTGGCATTTCCATTAGCCACCCGCTCAGCCACTTTTAGTAAAGCCACAGTCTGATTAAGAAATGTGAGCTGGCCCTGCAAGTACAGCTTCCAGGCAAATACCCTGCCCCCTCATTCTGACCAGGTGACTCCTTTGAAGGTCCCCTCTAGAAATCCTGGAGCCACCACTCTTTGTCTCTGGATGTCCCCTCCATGCTAGAGCCAGTTTCTTATTTTTAAAGCGCTTCCCTTTTTTTTTTTTTCCCCACTACGCGGACCTCTCACTGTTGTGGCCTCTCCCGCTGCAGAGCACAGGCTCTGGACGCACAGGCTCAGCGGCCATGGCGCACGGGCCCAGCCACTCCGCGGCACGTGGGGTCCTCCCGAACCGGGGCACGAACCCGCGTCCCCTGCATCGGCAGGCGGACTCTCAACCACTGCGCCACCAGGGAAGCCCACATTCACTTTTTTGATGCAAAGCCATCTCCCTTTCTTTGGAGTAGACTGTGATTCCAGGAACAAGTCAAAGTTAATTTTTCTGAATGCACTACCAGTTGTTTTTGTTGTTTAAAAAAAGAAAAGAAAAGAAAACAGGGTATTTACGCAGTCAGTGCTGACAGCATTGGTTATTTTCAGGAATTGGATGAGTAATTCCAAATAAAGATTGAGCTCTTTTGTCTTGATCGTGTTTATTTTTAATGCCCCAAATATCCCTATAATCTGTATCATTCATCTCATCCTGAAATTCAGTTATCTAGGAGACAAGCCTGGGGAAGGCCAATTGGACAAAAACACATTCCTGGGATATCTGAAAGAAGGAGGGTTATTAGCCCCCTGCAGATATGGGGGAAGAACAGAGTGATATGGCAGGGTAGATAAAAGTAAGAGAAAAGAAAAAAACTATTTACTCCTCAGAATGAGAGGAGAAAGGATCTCGATAGACAGCCATTATCCCAGGATATGACTTGTTGCATCCATTGCTGAGTGCTGGATACATGCCTCAATTTATAAATACAAATTGTAGTTTGCAAACACGATGTAAATAAATCTTCTTAGGAAGATCCAAAAGTCAGATTTCAGGGCTAGAAATCACCAGTGATTGTGATAATGTTTCTAATGGTTTTGATAATGTTTGAGCTCCTCAGTGACAGTATGAAATGTTCATGTATCTTTACATGGGACTTTTTATTTATGACTGCTGAGTAGCACTGCTGATTCTGAACTAAAACCCCAAAGAGGGAGGGGAAGGGAGTTCTTTGACCTCTGAAAGCAAACAATTTCTGGAATTTCATTCCAGAAAATATCAATAGTTGTTTATAAGCACAGCGTGGGAACGTTGCACCAGAGGAAAGCCTGTGAGCTTCACTAAGACCTTTAACTTGCTGTCAAAGAGCCAGTTTTCTTTGCCTGTTAGTCCCAGACAGGAAACAGAAAGTGAAGCCCATGTTGAGGATTGCATTCTAGAATAAGAAAATGGCAAAGGAAGGAAGCTTAGAAACTCATGATTATTCCTAGATACACCAAAATGTTAGCAGCTGATAATGTTGGGAGAGTGGGTGCAAGGGAGCAACATGTAGTGAAATGCTTTTATTTGAAATAAGATTAATCTTCTATCCTGAATGAAAATAGAGGCAAACAGCAGCCATCCAGTGCGTGCTTTATAAATCACATTATTAGGGCTTGCTTAAAGCATTCACCTAGTATTCTGTATGGTGGTGGTTGGCGGGGCCGCCATATGCCAGCTTGGGCCTGAGCCAGGGAAGCACACAGGAAGGCTTTTGCATTCCACTCCTGCCTGGCAAAAAGCACTTTTTGTGTGTGGCGTAAGTGGCCAAGTTCTTCGTACACAATGGGAAGCTGAAATTTCATTTCCACGTGAAATTAGTGAATAATGGCTTTCGAGACTCACTGAATAAGCATGTCCAAGACACAGTCAGCATTTTAAGTCTGTATACAGAACGCCAGCCATCTGGATGAAAAATAAATCAGTTATGCAGTTACATCAGGAGGCTCAGAGGTGAGGCCTGGGGAAGGCAAAAATGAATGGGTGCTGTACCAAAGCTTTTGCTTTTCACCAGGGCTTTGGTGTGATCAAGGTTTGTCACTTCTGTGATTCCATGGCACTTTTCTACTGGCCTGAAGTACCAAGCCACAAACGTTCATGCCTTGATGTGCAGTTGTAAGGTATTGTCTACTGTGTATCTGTTTAATGTTTTTATCTAACTATTTTATTACTTTTTAAAATCTTTTCAAAATATACCTACACATTAATTTTGGATTTTAGGTTCCAAGAGGGTAGATATTCTATCTGCATGGCTAAGTTCCTAACTGTAGAATATACAATTCTAGAGTTCATACTTTCCCGTGATGATGAAATTTATATTTTTTCCAAATGGTAATGATAAGATCTCCTTTTCTGCTAAGTTAAAGATTGGTTGTTAAAAATAAGATTTAAAATAAAAGTCTGATTTCATTTTTGGTAGAGTGTGATTTGAAAAAATGAGACCAGGGTTATTTATTTTGAGATAGTAAGATCTTGGTCATTTGTCTGTGGATGATAATTAAAGCTAAAGCATGGAAACTAAAATGAGAGAAGCAGATGGAACATCCCCTAGGTGAGTATGAACATTTGTTCTAAAAAATGGAACAAGTGCCAGCAAGGTGTATAATTATTTTCTTTCAATTACACCTGCTTTTGATTTTTAAAAAACGTTGTCAAAGCAGTGTTTCAGCTTTATTTACCTTGCTTCAGTTTCCTTCAAAAATGCTCTGGAATTTAGCACATGAACAGGATATAAATGAAAAGTAGTGGTATTTGAAGGAAGTCAGTTAATGAGCTATAAAATAATTCCTTGGTTTAAGAACTTTGCGGGGTAGGAAAAATCAGAATCTAGCTGGTACAATCAGATACTCCAATTTTCCTGTAGTCTGGTTCTATAATAGAGAAGATTAAGAGTTTACAGAAAAGAAATGAAGCATCAGTAAGGTTTCTTTAATTTGCTAGAATTCCAGGGTTTGGTATTTCACAGAATATATTATTCAAAATATACATCAAGAACAGAACTGTTTGTTTCATGCTCCTATAATTTTGTTGATTCACATGCTGCTCTAAATAAATGGGCCATCAGCTGGAGTTTCACTGTCCTTTGCAATTTGAGCTATGCACTGAAAATGTATTAGTTATAATGGGATTTGGCGTGTAACTTTATAGTGTGAGCTGTACACATTAATTAATTCTGAGGCAGCTGCTCAACACAAATTCTTTCTGGTAAACATAATAAGTGAACATATTTTGGAAGATGCCAGCACATGATGTATTAAATGCATTCTGATAAGGGCATTTGGCTTATTTTGATTGGCAGGAATAAAAAATTCATATCTATGGGAATCCAGCATGATTAACTATAAAATGGTATTTTAAAACTAGTCTTTTACATTTTGGATTCTATGTATGATCTAAGGACCTAATAAAGGAATTGGGGTTGTTTATTAACCTGAAATAGGAGATATATTACAAGGTACCACGTAGACTGATAAGAGATGGAAGGGGACTTACTGACCCTCTTTTATCCATTCCTTTTGCTTTGTGATGAGAACACTGAGACCAGAGAGGTTGGGATTTATCTGGAACCATGTGAATGGTAGGAGAATGGAAGCAAGAACTCAGCCTTTTGACACTTTGAATGCTCTCTCATGAATCATGAATTCATGGAACCCTGTCTAGATAAGAATGAGATAAAGTGAGAAGTTACTGCAAATACAATTCACTTGGAAATAAGAAAGAATGTTTTGTTTTGGAGGGTACTCATTTGGGGCGGCCTAGAAAAGCTTTGGAGTCTTTTCTGGACGTCATGTAAGGAAAGGCTAGGGAAGTATAAATACTAGATGTTAGAGGTATTAACTTAATAGAGGGACAAGAAGAGTTCTTCAGCTGCCTTCTCAGAGCTGTGATTTCCACATCGCTTCCTGTGGTCTAGCTTTTCCATCCAATGGGATGATTCCTATGAAATTATGCGTTAAATTCACCCTCCTTGAGGCCCATGCTGAAAACATGTTTCAGTGTTCCTCTGGGATGCTGGGACATCCAGACCTGCTTCTACGTTTGTTTCCTCAGCCTTAAGAAAAGGTATACTCTGAATCATGATCTTGTTTTGTTTTGTTTTTGAGATTTTCACTTTTTAAAATTTTTATCGGAGTATAGTTGATTTACAGTGTTGTGTTAGTTTCTGCTGTACAGCAAAGTGAATCAGTTACACATATGAATCATGATCTGCTGGAGAAATCATTTAGGTCAGAGCTTTTGAGATCTACCTTCTTTTTCTTATACTCAGTATTTTATTCTGTTATACTCAGTAGTTTGTTTGACTTTGGATGTGGAATTATGGCCCCGCAGTCTGCACACATTTAGAAGAGTTAAGGTGAATCAGTTTCTCTCATGGATGGCACATGCCCACTTGGGCGTTTGCCCCTCAGAACAGTATTGACCGAAGTCTTCTCAAATAGATGTGGTTCTCTCTGTTGACTCATTTGGCCATGTCCCCATGCAAAGACAGAAAGACAGATGAACTTGGAGTAGAAGAGAGCTAGCAAAGTTGTATTGGGAACATGTTGGATTTTAAGTTGTGAGCACATGTATCTCATTGTTTATGAAAAAGTGAGGCACTCCCAACTCTGTGTCTTAGAGAGGGTAGGCTTGGCTGTGTAACAAATAAACTCTCAAATTGTCGTGACTTAGCTAACAAATAGATTTCTTACTTATATAATAGCACTGAGTGTCTGTTCAGATTTAGTCGGGAGCTTTCCTCCATGCAGTTATTCAAGGACCCAAGCTGATGGAGCTCTCCTGAATTCGAACTGTAGTGTTCCTCTCCATCCCAGTAAGCCAGGAGAGGGAAACTGCACGGAACCATCTGTAGAAGGTTATTATGGGTCAGACCCATGAGTAGCGCAAATCACTGCACTCAGACTTCATTGGCTGGAATGCTAACTGCAAGGGAGATAGGAAAATGTAGTTTCACTCTGAGCCTAGAAGAAGAGGAAGTGGATTTGGATAGTTTGCAGCCACGCACGTACACACATGCACATGTGTGTGTATATGTTATGTATTATATGTGTGTGTATCTATATCTCTATGTGGGTATATAAGTACATATAGATATAAATATATAGATATCCACACATAAATAAATAGCTTTGTTTTAAATCTACTCTGGGAGTGAATGTGTGTTTTGAAAGTTATATCACTGTAGTTTATGCAGTTTATATTTGAATTATTGAACCCGTTTGCTTTCTTTTTCTGCAGATTAGTTGATTTCATGTTCACATTCTTTAGCCATGTGCTTATGTCCAGAATCCTTACAGATGTCCGAGTTATGCCTTCTTTCCGATTCCCATCAGCACCTCCCTAACAGGATGACACCTTTACCGGAGGGCACTATGGAAAGAAGCCTGATGAGCAGTGGAGATCAAAATCCCTTTAAATCCAGCTTGGCTGGTCAGAGTGGGCAGAGATGCTTCATGCTCAGCAGCAAGGCCCCCTCAGCCCTGGGCTCTTGGCTCTTGACAGACATTTAGTGTGTGGGGGCCTCCTTGGCCGTGGCCTCCCTGGGGGACTGAGTTCTTTCAACTGATCCTATTTCTCTCTGGCAGCCTCAAACACATGAAGTATCCATATTCAGAACCTAAGTCTGGGAAAGGACATCCATCACATTCCTTTTGTATTAAAAGCAGAGGGAGATGAGAAAGGGATAACATAGGTCCTAATAAAATGAAGGTGTGTCACTTTGCAGAGGGAAACTAAGGTAAGTCACCTTTCCATCACTTGACCAAGCCAACTGACTTCAGGATAATGGAAATCATGTTCTCTCTCATGAGAGCACATACGTTTTCAATGGCAGGAGCGGGGGCTATCTCCTTCCAGTACCTCTCCCAGCTAGAAACACCACAGGCGGCATCCTGTACCTCCACCTTCCGCCTTACCATGTTACTTTCAGCTAACTGTAGTTTGAACAGCAGAAGTGACTTGACAGTGAAGGTGAGAGGTGCTGGTCCAAACTAGTCTGAGTTAGTGAGGTTTCCCTCCCACCCATATGGAATTAGAATTGCATTATTTTTCAAGTATTCATATGAACTAGAGCTGAGCTGATTGATACCACGGCCCCGGGACAAACTGTACTTTAATGTGGCAATGAGACCCCCTTTTAAGGGTTACTTTTCAAAGCCTCAGCCTCAGCTCAGTAACGTTTTTCTTCCTTTGCAGTTCCGTCTTTCATTGTATTTATCGCCTTGCGATGCATTTGTTGACAGGTCTGCTCACCTGCTAGATTGTGAGCTTCAGAAAGGCCATTCTGTGTCTCGTTCTCTTGGGAATCTCTGATGGCTGGCCCAGAGGGGAACTTAATAAATGTGTGTGGAATTAATGAATCTTAAATGAATAAGTAAATAAGTTTTATGTGAATAGATGCTTTCAAAATCTTGAAAAGCTTTTAAAAAATTCTTAGTACAGTGTTCTAGAACTTCAGTCTCCTTTAATATCATTTATTATTATTTTATCTCTCGAATATTATTGTAGAACAAAGAACCTGCCTAGGCCCTTGATTCTGAGTTAGTGAAATCTGAATTAAAGTGGTCTTATCTGTACCAAGAAAGAGTTAGTTTGTTACACTTTTACACACGATCTCTGCTTAGGAGTATGTTGTTTGTCATAATTAATCAAGGCAGAGTTTTGTTTTCTTGTTTTCTTTTTTTGTTTGCGGTATGCGGGCCTCTCACTGTTGTGGCCTCTCCCGTTGCGGAGCAACAGGCTCCGGACGCGCAGGCTCAGCGGCCATGGCTCACGGGCCCAGCCACTCCGCGGCATGTGGGATCTTCCCGGACCGGGGCACGAATCCGTGTCCGCTGCATCGGCAGGCGGACTCTCAACCACTGCGCCACCAGGGAAGCCCCAAAGGCAGAGTTTTTTAAGCAAGGCTGTGTTGTTTCCTAAAGTAAATGATTTGGATTCATCAAATAGGAGCATTCCTTGTTGGTGAGTTTCTGCTTTTATGTGTGCTTTATGTTGCAATCCTGGTTTGTTACTATCGTGACAACTTGGTAACTGCACCTGTGGAGGTAAGAGACTTGTCACTGACATGCTCAAGTCTGAATTGCCATTTTAATTGGATTCGTTTGAAAGGTTTATGCATAAAAGGCTGTGATTTTCTAATTAGCAAGTTGATAGCCTATTTCTGACAATATTCACCTGACCTGGAACTCAGATGCCTTTTGATTGATTATAAATAATCTTAATATTTCCCATTTCTACTGGTATATTGACTTCAGCAATACATTTACATGCAATTTCGTGTTTTCATATGCTCTTCTATGAAATACGGTGAATCGGAGGTAGATGTTTTAAATTGTGTTGTTTGCGGACACCTGACAGGACACTGGTTTTGCCTTTAAGTAGGTCAGATTCCTTAAGTGCCCACTTGTGCTGGTCACTTCACCAGCATTTTCCAGACCTACATTTTCTCAGAGCTAAAAAACACTGGTGGAGTAAGTACAGTCACTTCTCATAATTCACGATAGTGATGTTCTAGAAAGTTGCTGCAAACATTGACTTAGTGAATAGCGCACCATCACTCCTAAGGGAAATACAGAGTTAGGTTTCTGTGAGCCTCTGGTGATAGCATCTTCATCATCCAATCAATATGTAATCTTCATGTGTGTTCTGTGTGTGTTTCTGTTTAAAGATACCTTATTTAATATATATTGTCAATTCATTAACATTGAACTCATGGCCAGTAGCACTGTAACTCATACCTGAATGAAGCTTATCTAACACATATATTTTATCTGTAAGGTACATCATAGCCTTTTTGTACTTAGGAACAAGGAATAGCATTTGAACTGTATATTTGGGGGCCATCTTAAGCAGCAAAACACAGAAGAGCAAAAAGCATGGCGCTAAATAGATCGTGGAAAGGATGCTTGTTTACAACACGACAGCTGCAGAGCGTCGCCCTGTTCGACCTCAGCTGGCAACGTGGGCATTGGTGACTGACATTTTTTGCTGCTCTGTTCATGTCTGCAAGTGATCAAGAAAACACCTCAAGTATTGAGTTTGGGATTGCATGTACATTTTACTGAGTAGGCAAATTTGCAAATGTGTAATGTATAAATCATGAGGCATGACTACATTATCACCCAAGTTTAAAGATGAAGAATCTGATATTCAGGTGTTAAGTAACTTCAGTTCAGTAAGCATCTACTAAGACCTACTGGGTGTGGAGCACGATACTGAGGAAGACATGGTCTGTGATTCTAGACTTGGCCCCTAGTTGTCAACTGGCCTAACGACTTATGTCTATATGCATACAGACTGAAGAATACAGTGCTTATTCTGTCTGAATAATGTTTATTCCTTAGTTCTTGCTTTAACATTGGCCATTCTTCTAGAAAGCAAAGCCCTTCTTTAAAACTTTAGATAAATATCTTAAAAGTTAAATTTGATGTCAGGCTTTCTGTTTTCTCCCTCTGAAAATTAGAATGAATCTGTAGAGTTTGGCCCGTGACCAAAGGTTGAGAGTCAAAAATGGAAGAGAAATCAGCAAAATCACAAGCTCGTCTAGATTTTGTTCCTGACAGACTTTTCCAGATGTGAGCAATGTGTCAAGGAATTCACAATGGTCAGCCCTGGAATTAATGTTCCTAAAGCTGTCTTATCCCTCATGGAGTATCAGTGCCATAGAGATTTAGACTTGTCATTTTTCACAACAGACCTATCAGGGTCCAGAAAACTAAGAGTCCCATAGTTCGAACAGAAGCGTAAACTAATACATTTTATTTAATGACTATAAGTTTTATGGAAAGGTAAACTTAAAAGCATCTGGTTGTGTGTTCAGATTATCCTTGTTGCTGATTTGACCTATTCAGAGTAGATGCCTTGAAATTCTGCCGTGTACTTCAGCTGATCTAAGGGTATTATCACATTGCCATCATCCCTTGTAGAAACTGGAATTCTGTCCTTGAACCTTAAGCTCTCGGCTGACCACCAGCCTTGAAATCCCCTTCGTAGAACCCTGCCTTTCAGGAACATTCTAGACTTTTCCAAATCTGGACCTTTACCCATACCCTGTCAGAATGTGCTTCTCTGAACTGCGTGCCTGAATTTCCTATTTTGAACTCTTAGGAGTGCCCCTAAGAGTAGGGGCCGGGGTTGCTCAAAGGTCCTAGCCTTGCTGTCTGGCCCTTCTGGCTACAGACCCTGCTGGGGAATTATTTCTGGAATCATGCTTGGTTTGATCATGTTTCAGAAGCAGAGTAAATCCATTCATAACCAACAACGAATTAGGTTCCACAGGAATCTCCTCTGGAGGTATGTGGTTTGAAGGAGTTTAGTGCAATGGTTTAAAGTTCAAATGACCTGTTCATTTGGAAGGTCTTATTACTCATCTGTAAAAAGGATAGATTTGCAAGGATTCAATAAGATAATATACGTAGGAGCATATAAGACAGTGGCTGCCACATTTTAATGGCTGAATGAGTGCTACCTAATTGAATTATAGATTGTTTTTTACTCTTCCCCAACTCTAGCGGGCTATCCACATAGTCTTTGAAATACCCGATCAGATTGTAGTTCATATGTAAAATGGCTGGTATTAAATGTAGTTAGGTGTACGTATCATGTCTGTAAAGTTATGGAATAGGAAACCTCCATATTCAATAGATTGTTTATAAACTTGGACTTCTGAAAATAGGCACTCCATTCGGATTTTTTTATGTCAGTATAATATAAATGTACTTTGCAGCAAAATTATATTAATATGGGATGCTGTCCAGAATATGAAAATAACTTCACTTACAGAGTTGAACATTCTATTTATAATTGCAAGAAATGAGCATTGGTAAAATCCGGGGCCGAAGCAGTGTTTTACAAGTTCTAGCTTTTGGAGGGCAGGGGCCATTGTGTCTGTGTGTACTTTTCAAAACCCTGTGTCTTCCATATTGACTTAAATGTAATAGGTCAATGAACATAATGTTGAATAAAGACTTACAAGTTGTATTGTCACCCTTTCCTCTGTTTCTCTCTAAACTTTCTTCTTTTGTTAAAGATTTTCCTCCCCCTGACTGTATACTGGCCTTGGCTGATTTTGACAGCACTGCAGGTTTTCCCAGTGAGAAGCAGTTATCCATTCTTGGGTTCACATAACAGAAAAGCTGGTTTGTTGAATAGATTCAGTGTGGTTCCTTCTGCAACTGCTTATCTTGTTCACTGGTTGCTTTGTAATTGTTATTACTTTGAAAAAGCATTTCTTTTTCATCTGGACACTCAGATTATATAGAAGGAGACTTTTTCCTATTGAGGTATATTCTTATCAGGATGTTTTTCTTCTATTTTATAAATACTAGTATTATTAGACATAGGATGAAACTCTCTTGTAGTTAGTGCCAAAGGAAACAATACAATAGGGCATGTGCAGTAGGGGGTGAGCCAGATAGAGCAGCTATCTTGTTTTCCTTGCTTCCCTTTAATCAATGCAGTATTCTCTTAAAACGTTCTTATCCATCTTTTGTGGGCACTGTTTTGTGAATTTCCTTCCTTTCTTCCTTTTCTTTTGTGACAATGTTTCTATTTCTTTAAGTTATCAAGGTGTCACATACAACAGACTTACTGTATTATACTAAAGACATTGTCCATTTGCAAGTCTGCCTGTTGCTAGGTTTGCTTTTCTTTGGGACTAACTCGGACATTGCTAGTTATTTCTGCCTTTGATCTTAAGAATGTATTACAGCTCCGGACTTCGTCTCTCAGTAATTTTTTTTTTTTTTTTTAATGGATTGAGCCCTTCCCCAAAGCAGATATTTTGTCCTTCTTTAATGGAATTCCTGTCTATGACGGTCTGTTTTTATTGTGACTTTCGACTACTGAGCCTTTCTTGGATATGGGTGCCTACAGAATCCTTTTCTCTTTGTTTTGTTTTCACTTATGTCTTTTAGACCTGAGAACGTAGCCAAGGAGCAAAGAAAACAACAAAGTGTTTGTGATCAAGAATGTTCTTAGCTACAAATCTCAGGTTTACCATTATCCACTAAAAAAGTACATTCTTTCTTTACCTATTTAGTTGTACAGGAGATGATTTCACAGAAGCCACACAAAACTTGAGTGAATGTCCTTTTAGGGCTTGGGAAAGTGGCTAGAATCAAAGCAAGGAAGTAAACCCCTTAGTAATTTACACATTCTATTTGTTTTCATGTAAAATATATTAATCTCCAGTACATTTCTTTTGGAGAAGCAAATTTGGAAATCATTAAAATGATGAATGCTAGAAATAACTTTCTCTTTTAGACAGTCAAAAGCAGCTACAGCTACCTTTGGTGTATTTTATTTTCTGAAGATTGATCCTGTTTATTGCCTGTTGCAGTTTTTTGTTGGATATGATAGTCATTCTAATCACTATTATTTCAGAGAAAATAGCTGGTGAGTTACTTATCTAGTAAGTAACTGCCAAACAAAGCTCTTTGATGTAATAAATGACTTGATTTCTGTTTTATATCTTAATTTACTTAAGTCCTGATACTGACTCTATCCTACCAACTTACTTCAGGTAGGAGCATAGTTAAATGGGGCTCTGTTACTGTAGCTTCCTTAGTAAGCTCTTTGTCTTTTGTGAATGGGTCAGATTAAAACCCAGTAAGATGCTCAGTAACCTGGGGTGAATGAATTTGTTAATTGGGTACTTAACACGTTTTTTAGTCTGTCCAGATGTATTCTTGTCACCAAGTGTTTTTCTCTGAAGCACTATTGGCCCTAGAAAGAGCACAGTATCCATGATTCCCATGGATAATGACTCTGGTCTATAGGGTTTTGCTCAATAGACTGTAATTTTTCTCGACAAGGTAGTCAGCCTCTTTGAGTCTCTATTTCCTCCTCTCAGAAACGAGGGTGGTGCTGTCAAAGATCTCTTTGGGCCACCACTTTAGTGGCCTGTGATTTCTAAGATGCTTAGAGGGAGCCTCACGGTAACTTCCTCTCGGGCATAAGAGGTCCCAGTATCTGCTTATCACAACCTCTGGATGCCTCAGCAGCATCCCCTGAAAGCAAGTTGTATGGAACGTTAACTGTGAAACAAGAGCTTTTCCACAGAATGTTGTACGTTAGCAAACTAAAGCCAGTCAAAACTCATGGAACAAAGAAACTTGTCAAAGTTATCTAATCCATCTCCCTGAGAAACAAAGAAATAGGCAACTGCTATGATCTCACTCAAATTGTGTTCCATGGACGGGAAAACTGGTGCTCAACTCTATTTCCAAAAAGATAGTGGAGGGCCATGGAGGAGAAATCTTCATGGCCAAAGTAACTGACTAGATTTTGCATCAGGAAAACTGTCTGGAAACTTTGGGTCACTAATATGAACGCCCTGAATTGTCAATAAATGGATAAGATTACTGGAAGCAATGAAGAGAAGGAGAAGTTTGCAAAAAGCCCAAAGGGCAACCGGTATAACAATAAGGACTGAGCTGAAAGAACCTGAGAGTCAGAAAAGCACTGGATTTGATTAGTACTGGCAACGTTTCCTCTAGCAATCTTTTCTCTCGTGTTCTTTTCATGTGAGTATCTGGCTCACTAATACCTATCTCCCACCATTGATAGATGAATATACTTAAAAGAATGAACACGTGCATAGAGCTTATCATGTGCCAGCCACTGTTTCTACATGCTTTATAAACATAACTCGTTAATTCCTGCAGCAACCCTAGCAGCAGGTAGGACATTGAGGCACAGAGAGAGTATGAGAGAAGAGAGGCAGTATGTCATGTGACAAGCAGCCCCCGAATTATAGTGAGTTAAAAATACAGTGATATATTTCTTACTCCATCAGAAGTCAGTGGTGGGTCTGCTGCTTGCCTCCAAGGCATCCTCACTCCAGGACCCAGGTCAGCCTCTTTCTCAAACATTGCTGATCATAACGAGAAAGGTAATAGGGCAGATTTTGTCCTGACTCTTCAAGTTTTGGCCCCACAAGTTACACATGTTCCTTTCACTCACATTTCATTGGTCAAAGCAAGTCTCATTGCCAAGCCTGATATCAGTGGGGTGGGGAAGTCAAATGCTCCCACAGAAAGGGGCCATTTGTGTTTGTAAATGATAGCGTGTTCGATCACAGAGAGGGTAAGTAACTTCCCGTAGGTCAATAAGCTGGTCAGTGGATGAGCTGGGATTCTGAACTCATGCAGTCTGACTCCAGGGTCTGTTCTATTAACCACACCTCTGTTCTGCTTCTTCAGTTGCTTGAGTCTCAAAGGGAATGGAAATGGATTTTGAGAGCTTCTTATGAAATTCACACAGATCTTTTAGTGTCCATATTACTGAACAACAACACACCATTAAAAAGTGTAACTTCAGCTAGAATTACGTGGACAGCACAGCGTTAAGATGAGAATGGGGCTTTGGGACCAAGAGTGCCTGCCCCCAAATCCTGACATCATCAGTCGCTACCCCCAAGGCCTGTGGGCAGATACATAATCTCTCTGTGCCTTGTTTTCCTTATCTGTAAAATGGCGATAATAATAGTGCCCGCCTTATGGTTAGGATGAGGATGAAATGAGTTAATAACGAACTGCAATGTGCTTGGAATGTAGTCACCGTGTGAGTGTTAATTATTGCTATTGTTACTCTCATTATCCTCTTTCTTAAACGTAATCAAAATTCGTTCAGAAATGACTGTTTGGGCTTCCCTGGTGGCGCAGCAGTTGAGAGTCCGCCTGCCGATGCAGGGGACACGAGTTCGTGCCCCGGTCCGGGAAGATCCCACATGCCGCGGATATACAAAGCTTTCCAGAAACGGATGTTTTAATAGCAGAAAAAAAAAAAAAAAAAAGACTGTTTACTTCTTCAGCCACCTTCTGCCTTGAAGGTGGTGGGTGCCTGCCATCCTTCAGAAAGTGGCTTTTTAAAAATTTTGAACCACTCAGTCACTACTTGACTTTCCCCTCTCTTGTTGTAAGATACAAAAGATGCCTTCATTTTTAAAAAATTTCCTCTCTCTCACTGTGATGATAAAACAGGCAATTTAAATGCTTAGGTTTAATTACCTATAAACTGAAAGTTTACAGTAACCTGTTTTGACAGAATTAATTTTGTTGCCTCGTTGTTGTGCTATTTTTCTTCTTCAAAAACATCTGCTGTTGTTTGCATATGAGTTGTTTTCCCGGTTTTCTAAAACACTTTTACTTCTGATGAGAGTATCCTATGTGGTCGTATATCTGAGAATTTTTTTCCTTCCCATTAGGGTCTTACCCGGTGTCACATCTATTAAATTATTTCACAGATTGGTTTCCATTCCTTTCTCATCTCTTAGACATTAGATTCTGTTTTCTCATCAGTGTCTTCTGTTTCCCTCTAAAGTTTCCCATTGTCGGCTTTTAAAAAGTGTTTCTAGGGCTCGATAATGGCTTATTGGGAGAGCCCCGAGTTAAGGGGAGCCTGGTCATGGGTTCTATCATTCTGTCTCTAGACAGACCAGTTCCAGGACCACAGGTGACCCCTGTAACTCCTTGTTACCTGCTAGTGGCCAGTGCACATCCCTGTAACAAGAGCAGCAGTCAGAGAGTGAGTTAAGTGTATTTACAAACCAGAAGGTGGCAGCCTGAGTAAGTCTATTTGCAAACCACCCCCAGTCTGGAAGGCCAACTAAGTCAATAGTCTTATAACAGAGCAGGAAGACAGCACTTTGTCTTATACTAGACATCACAGTAGCCTTAGTAAAAAGAAGATGAAAATGAAAGTGCTAAAAATACCTTTGCGGATAAGTTAATGTGTACTTGTAGAGGTTTAGATATGAAGTGTGCCACTTGAGTCGTTCATATAGACTTCTTGACCTTCCTTGAGAAGTGGCATGTAAAAGGAGTGAGTTTCTTAGATGAAAAACAACACGAACAAGTTTGCAGTAAATATTTTATGGTTCTACAGTCATAAATTCCTTCTGACTCACTATGGCTCTTAGCTTGTCTGAAATGTGACTGCCATTTCCTCTATAAAGACTTCCTTGATTCTCTTGGTCAGAAGTATTTAAATACTCCTTCTACTGAAGCCGTATGACACTTGCTTGGGGCACCCGTTATATTTTACCAAGCTACGTGTATATTTGTATGTAGAGAGAGGAATTATGTCCAAACACATGTAATTGATACGTTTTATATTAAAATATAAGTACATCTGAATGTATTCCTTTGCTAGGGTTGCCCTAACAAAGTACCACAAACTGGGTGGCTTAAATAACAGAAATTTATTGTCTCATAGTACTGGAGGCTAGGGGCCTAATATGAAGGTGTTGGCAGGGTTGCTTCCTTCTAAGGGCTGCGAGGAGTATCTCCTCCATGCCCTTTGCCTAGCTTCTGGTTTGCTGGCAGTCTTTGGCATTGTTTGATTTATAGAAGAAGCTTCCCAATCTCTTCCTTCATCTTCCCATGTAATTCTCTCTGTTTGTACCTATCTTCAAATTTACCCCCTTTTTTAAGGGCTTCAGTCGTAGTGGATATTAGGGCTCATTCTAATGACCACATTTTAACTTGATTACCATAAAGACACTGACTCCAATGAGGTCGTGTTCTGGGACTTCAACATGTAAAGTCATTCACATTTTTAGGGGGACACGGTTCAACTCATGACACTGGATATAGACACATTGTCTGTTTTCTGAGACATGATGCTTCTTGACTACAGGGATTAAGCCTTAACTTGTCATTGTGTCTTCCCCAGAGCCTAGCAAAGTGCCTCTGACATAGTGGGCAGCGTGGTCCTTGTGGGATGCATTTATGGCATTGCTAATCCACCATAAAAGCCACCATTTTGTTGAGCAGAATTTACCTTGTATGTGTGGCTCATCCCACAAATGAAGAAGGAGGATTTAGGGGATAAACTGTTCTGTGTTGCAGCCTTGCCAGGGTCTTCATTACCTCCTTCAGCTTCTTCCTTTAGGATCTCATAAGCCTTGTTTTTCTCAGCCTGGAGAGATGGCTTGAATCTCCTTGCAGATACCATCTTGGGACCTTCATGGAAATAAGAGACCGAATGAGATTTCAGGGCCATTGATAATTGAAAGCCATGGAAACCAAATTAACTGTAACCTGAAGGCTGTTGTCTCACACACCCCACAGGTATGCATTGCTCCTTAGGAGATGGTTAGCTTGTGTTTTCTTTTCCCTAAGAATTCTCTTTCCGTATTAAATGACATACCGCCCATTACTTTTGAATGTTACCAAAATTGATGGAAGAAAATCAAACACTATTAATGAAATTCTTCTGTTTTCCAGTTTTTTCTTATTTGCCAGACATAAAACAAACCTAGATGTGTCTTTTTAGTGGAATTTTACTGTTAAAAGGAGAATCATGGGTATAGAACATAAGAACATAGGAAATTGATGTTTCTTAGAAAACATGGAAACATAAGGATTCCTCATTCAAGAATCTAGGCTTTTCAGAAGTGAAAATTAAGTTTAAAAAATTAGGTAGTTCTTCAGTGATTCTTAGAAAGGTATATCTCAGGGAAATTTTTTTTGAACTGGCTTTACACTCAAGGAACAAGTTACCGCCAGAATTAAGACTCAAATTTCCTATACTGAAGTTGGGGGAATTTTTTGTTGCAGTGTGTATTTTAGAAACACATTAGGTAGGAGACTTCTGGGATTTCCTTCTGCCCCAGACAAAGAAAAGAGAAGAAAATGGGGTTCTTTTAACTCAGTATTGTGTTCAATAAAGTTACTAGACCCTGTGTTTATAAAAGATGTTGTGATTAAAGCACGTATTATTCTAGTGAAAGCTAATAGTTCTAAGGAGAAATAAAGGGGAGAATCCCCAGAAAGACAAGTTTATTTCTTCATTGGTTTATTTATTTGCTAACAAGAGTACGTGGTACATCTGAAGTGTGCAGAACGCTACAAGTGCGTTGGTAGGAGTAGGTTTTATTGGCACATTTTGTTAAGCTCTGGTGGGGCATGGGACTGACCTCTGATACTCAATACAGATAAAGGCAGCCTGTGATCTTGCCTCAAGTCCATCAGGCTGTCTTTGCCCTGAATCATGATCTTTTCCTTCAATGAGGATGTGGTTTGTGCCTCAGACACACAGAGAGCATGAAGTCCTAGCCGTCTCAGTCTTACAGCCCAGTAGGGTTGAGAAACAGGTAAGCAATTAGGATACAGTGGGTGACACAAGTGGCTGTATGGATGAATCAGTGAACCACTAAATGAAAAGGTGGGTGTCATTTGAGACACCATTTTTGAGAGTGGAAGAACATTCATTATAGAACAGTTGTTTTTAAATTTTTATTTTATATTGGAGTCTAGTTGATTAACAGTGTTGGGTTAGCTTCAGTTGTACAGCAAACTGATTCACTTATACATATACATGTATCTATTTTTCAAGTTCTAGCACACTTACCTGGCATCGTATTTAGAGAGCTTATAGAAAATTCTCCAGAAATTTAGAAAATTGGAGAAAAAGTTTAGAAATCTTCAGAAAGCTCCATGAGGAGCAGCATGTGGACAGAAGACCTTCAGAAAGGCAGGCAACTGACATTTGCGTGTGTGTTTGTTTTTACTAATGATCTCTGTATTCCAGTATACTGTATTCTCTAAAACAGTTTCTCTTTTTTTTGTACGTTCGGTTGTTTGTTTGTTTGTTTGCTTGGTGGGAAGGGAATCGGTTAGTCAGCACAGTGCACTGTTATTACACTTCCTCTCTCTCCCGCAGTCAGTGTGTGTGCATGCTGCCCTGAGTCCTGCTGCCTTAGTTTTTGCTGACCCAAATGGTTTAATGTCACCAATTTAGAACCACTCTCAACTTCCTGACTTTTATGCATTGTGGATGTTAATTGATCCCTCTAAAGTATGGAATAAGAGGGTGATTTTGGGTATTTATAAGTGTTGGGGCCAACACTGACATTATGCATTGGAAAAAATTGCATGCAAGTTTCTTTCATCTGGGTTGTAGCTCCCAAACTTTCTCTAAATCTGTTCTTGCCCTGAATATCTGAGTGGATGAGTAATTAAATGATCTGCTTTGGAAAGGCTAATTAATTTAACCATTACTCAGGGACTGTTGCCCCCGATCTCCCCATCTGCCCACTCCACAGGCACACCTGGCACTCGGCATTGTCCTGCCTCTGTGGCCGGCACCTCCCCAGGATGCCTGTGTATGCGGAGAATGGTTCTAGGCCTCCAGGGGGAGCAGACCTGCTCTCTTCACACACACACCAGGTCGCCACCATGCTCTTATTCTTGGGGCCCACTCAGAAATGGGGAAGGCTGATGATTTATTGAAACTTTTCTCTAAGATTTTAGAGTGTGACTCTCTGCCCCAAGGTGTAAATGAGAGTAATCATTTATCTCATTTCCTCTTGGGCATTTGGTGAGATCTTTGTAGGGA
>NW_006792756.1:570011-574947 GCF_000442215.2 Lipotes vexillifer
GTAGGGAAAAATATGGGGAGGGGGTGGTGTTAATTGAAACAGAACCTGCGCCTGAGCATAGGTTTATATGAGGAATTTCATTCGTATTTTTCTTCTGCTCGGCTGGAAATGTAGGTTCATAGGACTTGGAATTCAGTGTGTCCTTGAAAAGTTAGATCAGTGGTTTTCCCATTGATTGCTATGGAAAGGGTCAAGGGTGTTTCATCCTTGGACACCCCCATTATTTCTTGCATTATTGTGTTACTGACCAGGGTTCTTGCCCTCCTTAGTCAATAGAAATTGATCGGAGGCCAGACAAGAAATGCAGGCACGGCTTTATTGGGGCCCCTGCTGCAGCAGGGGGGAGCGAGAAGAAGCAACAGGTTCCCTTGCTCGCTAGTTCCCCGAGGTGGGCCGAGCTGGATCCTAATATGGGGTGAAGGTACGGGTGTGCCCAGGGGTCGGGCTGGAGGGGGGGGCTTAGGTGGGCTGCCCACCCCTTTGGTGGTGGTGTGTGCAGCATGCCCAGTACCCTGCTTTTGCTCCCTGCTCTTCAGAAGTGGCAGTTGGGTTTTTTGGTCTCTTTGTATCTTGTTGTCCATAATTTGCCCTATCTGCACATGCACACATTTTTAGTCCCTTATAGTTTCTTTGTATTTTTTTGCTGGACAAGATGTTTGTCCAGGTGCCAGCATTGTAGCAAAGGGTCCCAGGTCCCAGGTCCCAGCCTGTTTCAATTGATGATTCCTTCTCTAGCAGTAGAGGCGGTGGTTGATAGGTGATGATAAATACAGAGGCACAAGTTCTAGCAAATGAGATATTAACTAAATAAGTATTCATCACTACTTTGCAGATTTGGAAAAACATGAATGGTTGTATTTAAATTTAACAGCTAGGGCACAGTGGGCATGCTTCCCAGCCTACTTGAGCCTCAGTTTCCCGGTGGAAGATAGGTGTCACTGTACATCAGCAGCGCTCAGACTGCGGACTGGGGGCTCCAGGGGCCCTATGACTTTTTCAAGAATTCAGAGGTCAAAACTGGTTTTCTTAAGAGTACTAAGATGTTATTTGTCTTTTTCACTCTCATGGGCATACAGTGGTTTGCCAGAGGCTTTTCAACATGTTAACATTGCAACATCTGAGTACAGAAGTAGATATGGGAATCCAAATGTCAGTTTTTGTTAGCCAGACATTAAAGACATTAGCAAAACTATAAAACACTGCCATTCTTGTTACTAATTTTGGTTTTGGAATCTATAGTTGTATTTCACAATTCTATGTTGTTTACCTGTAATGGAATTATTATTGTTATTTCAAATCAATTAATATAAATAGTATTTGTATTTTATTATATATAAATCTATGTAAATTAATATATATTTAGAGTCTTGGTTTTCATTTTGAATACCGTAAACATTGATAGATATAGCCCACATACACAAAAGCTCTTTGGAGTCCTCAAACATTTTTTTTCAGAGTGTAAGAAGATCCTGAAAAAGTTTGAGAAGCATTGCTGTGTGTCCTGGAAATGATAATAATACCTACCTCATGGGACTGTTGGAGGTTTAAATATCTCATGTATCTGGAACCGTGCTTGACATACTAACTGTTCAATAAATATTAACCATTACTCTTATCTTTTCAAATTGCGATATGATGTATCGGAATGGAAAAGGCTGAAGAAGTCGGTCGAGTGTCTCTGAAAAGTGACCTGGATGAAACCATGACCCAAAGGGGCAGAACTTGGAACTGAACTGAAGTCCAGTACCATCA
Source organism: Lipotes vexillifer (assembly GCF_000442215.2). NCBI lineage: Eukaryota > Metazoa > Chordata > Mammalia > Artiodactyla > Lipotidae > Lipotes > Lipotes vexillifer. Next base: position 571,764 of record NW_006792756.1, read on the forward strand.
CCTGCCAAACTTAAGGAATTTAGGGAATAGTGGAATCAAGACCTATAATAGAGATTCTCTATAATTAAAAGACTTGTGGGAACAGACCTGTTTTTCTATATGACTTGTTGCTAAAAAGCAGGAAATTTGAAAAATAACTTTCTTAGAAATAGGAGAATGCACCTTCCCATTTAAAGGCAGTTTAATTTCTATTTTTTGATAAAATCATTACCTAACATTTATTTTAAAAGCTAGCTTTGAATACAACTTTGAATACCCAGCACTCATGTTATGCTTAGTGCATCTTATGACACAGGTGTGCCTAGGTATGCTTTCTGTCTGTTAGACCCTGAGCTCTCTGAATTTAGAACCATCTTATTTATCTTTATTTCCCAGTGCCTAAACTCATTAAACTCACTTTAAGTGTTTGCTGAATGAATTAGAATTTCCATCATCATTGGCTTACTGTATATAATCAGCAAAATATTCCAAATAAAGTAAAATAGAGATAAGATGTATATATTATATAATACATAAAAACAACTGAGTTTTAAATACTTCAGAATATGGGAGCTTAACCTAACAACCAAAACTAACATGAAGGTCCAGTTTGGGGGGATATTAGAAGCTGCTTTAATATCCCAATCTCTTTCCCACAGTAAAGGAAATTGACTTTGGGTTTGTAAGATGCCCCATAATGTTTTTTTTTCTTTTAAAATACATATGTGAGCATGCTTAGTTGTTATGCTTTATTTTTCCAGAAGAGTCAAGTAGAAATTGTACAGATTAGCTGGCAATTTGATGAAAACACACAGAGTATTTACTGTATTGGCAGCTTGCTGGAGGTGCATTTCGATCGGCACCCTTCAAATGCATTGTGTGTATAGAGCAGTTTGGGGTGATGAGACTCACAATGAATAGAAGTAATTCTCCACACTCACACTGAGTGCCAGTGCGGCCCTTCCTCCAGGGCAGCCTCACGGGGATACCATCTGCCTGGTGGAGAGCAGGGCTGCACAGTGGCGTCATCCTTACCCATTCAGGATGGGTGCAGGGCTTCCTTGAAAATGGCAACAGAACACTGATTTGTCTCCAGACAGGCCTGCCTTCCCCACTCCTACAACAGATGGCTGCTCGGTGCCCTGAAGTCGGACGTCTCCACACATCACAAACTGAATACAGTCCCCCTTCGAAAGCTGCTTACCCCTTGGGGAACATTTTTCTAAACATCCAAACCTTTGCAGGTCTTTTCTGGCTTTTACAAATGCCAGCATCCTGTTGGTATCATTGTAGGCAGTCTTTCCATGGGCTTAACTTGTAGATGTATCTGTAGTATCCTGAAGATCCATGGTTCACATAAATAACTTTGTTGTTGTTTATTATGACCTTTAGTTGAGATTGTCTGCGGCTGCACTGAAGGATTTAGAAACCTGGGACTAATGCGTCATTTGTACATAAAATTGAATAAAAATGTAGCTCTGTTTCATCCTTCTTGGAGGGAAAGATTCTCTTTGCATTTAACTGAAAGAGAAGTAAGTGTTGTCATCACTTTCGTTTTATTGTGTGTTTATTCTTTGTATCCTTCTCTTATCCCTGTTCTGTAAGTAAGGGTCCACAGCTCCTGATAAAAATATCTCTGGGCATTTGTTTTGCAATCATAAAGTCAATACCCCCTTCATAATGAGCTACTGGCTTTGCTACAAACACAAAACAAAACAGAGACGTATTGCAAAAGCACAGTTGTCAGTTTTTAGCAGATGAGCGAAGACCTTCAAATAGGAACACAAGTATTTAGGAGTGTGTTTAATTTGCCTTGGGTAGCATGCAAGGCAAGGATTCCTTATTTTTTACACAAAGCTGTTTTTAACAACCCCGAATTTGCATAAAAAAGATGATGGTCCCAGTTGGTTTGGGGGTTTGAAGATATGGTTTGCCAAGGGACTACTCAACCCAAGGGCAGATGAGATTACTGTAAAAAAAAAAAAAAAAAAAAAGACCCATTTATTTTTAATACTTTAAGTTCATAATTTGAGCCCAGAAATATTAACATCTAGAAATCCTAAGAATTTGATCGTAGATGATTTCACCCATTCAACTCCATTACTTCCTTAATTTTAATAAAGAATGACAATTCTTCTTTCATACACAAAAAAATACAATTCCTACTCAGAAAAACTCCTGCTGACATAAACTGCACACACATGGGATACCAAAAACGTGAAAGATTTGGGAGATACAAAGTATTGAACCTCAAGAAACAACCTTTTTGGTGTGTTTTAGCCTTGAAACCCTCTTTCCAAAGGAAATATGATTCAGAGGCCTACTACATAAAATAGCTCCTAGTACCTAAAATTGTGGTACCCCTCCTGTAGTGGAACTTAACCGGCACTGGTCTTGCCCAACCACCCTGTAGAAAACCCTGGGCTGTTATTCGGAACCCTTAGAAGTCTTTGCTCCATGACATTATATATGTTGCATTTCCTGAATAAATGATTTAGAACAATTACAGAGCATGGACCCAAAGAGGCATTTGTATTTGTCGGTCATGCAAATTGTCCTTCACTGCCAGGCTGCTTTGAATGAGAGTAGATCCCATAAAGTAGGCTAAAGCGATTTTCCAATTTGTAAATTAGGATGACCAGAGAGCAGGGTTAGGGTTGGGGATCATCTTTCCTGTGACCCAGACTACTCTGAGATTCTCCACGTTTGTGTCCCACATTTCCACATGGCTGTTTGAAGTCGGGCACGTCTCTGCTCATGTAGCAGTAGGTCAAAAGTAAAGTTGACGTTTCTCGTTTTACATATTTTACTCTCTGTTTCACCAAATCAAGTGGCTAATGTGCTACCACTTCTGAGATGTTGGTTTTCTGTGTTGGTTCATTCATACTTTATTGAAGGCCAAAAAATAAAATGTGTGGGCAGACTACAAAATCTTATGATTTATTAATATTTTCCTTCTTAAAAACTATGTAATGGCTAAAACCATTGGAGTTTTCTTTCCAATTGAACTGAATAAGATTTGACAAGCACCTATACCATGTGATATTTCCTAATAGTGTGATAAAGGAAATCTATTTCAAGGATAAAATAGTGATGTTCCTAACCTTTACACTGTATTAGAATTATTTTTATCATTTAGTAGGATGATAGTGATAAGATAGACTCTTGTTCTGTTTCTAGAAATGTCTTCTTTGTACTAAACCGC
>NW_006792756.1:574996-611228 GCF_000442215.2 Lipotes vexillifer
CCGCTCTTCTAAAAAATTAGTAGGCTATTGGTGTATGTATTAAATCTTTCTCTGAAGATTCAGCGATCAGAAATGATGATTCCAGGAAATTTTCCAGAACGTTCTTCCGTTTCTAGTTCTGTATCTGTCTTCGGGGCGAAGTTCTCAAAGTGTGGGCCTGGGACGCTGGGTGCTTCCAGGACCCTTTTAAGAGATCCGCAACGTCAAAACTATTTTCATAAGCTAGTATTTGCCTTTTTTTACTCACATTCTTTCGTGGGTGTGTAGTGGAGTTTTCTAGAAGCTATATGACGTGCTCTCACAACAAGTTGAATGCGGAAGCAGATATGAGAATCCAGCTATCTTCTCTTAAGCCAGATGTTAAAGATATATTTGCAAAATTTTAAAGCAGTGTCACTCTTCTTATGAAATTTATTCTTGTTTTGGAATATAATATTTTTCATAAAAATGTTTTACTTATGTTACCATGGGTTTATTAATTTTTAATGAATTTATAGGTAACTACTTTTTAAAACTACCTGTTTTCATTTATGTATGGTAAATATCTATGAACGTAACCTACTTGAACAGAAAGTCTTTTGGTCAACATCAGTAGCTATAACCCATGTAAACGAGCTCTTTTGGGTCCTCAATAACTTTTCAGAATGCAAAGGGGTCCTGTGGCCCAAATATATGAGAACTGCTGTACTATTATCCCCTCATTCAGTGTTCTTATATAGGAATTTACTTTGTTGACACTTACTCAGATATTTACCTGGTAGTCCATGGAAGCTGTGCTTATCATAATTTTAAAATGTGTGTAAAAAGCTTTTGTGGCCCACTAGAACCAGAAGGTGCCCTGTGGGTATCATTGTGTATGCGTGTGTGTGTTTTGTGTACTCATAAATGCAAATTGGTAGTTATTAGAAATTCTATCATGCTAGGCAAATTGGTATTAGATTCTGTGTCTGATTCCTCACTCAGCAAATCGCACACAGTTATTTTGTTTCTACTAAATGGCCCTTAGTAGGTGTTATAGAGATGGACTAAATGTGATCTCAGCATTCAGGGCAGCAGCTGGTACAGTGCTATACCACAGCTACACCACACTACACCAACTACACCACAACTGACCACGTGCAAAAATGCATCAGTCAGCAATTTTGGCTGCCACCCTTGTGGTCAAGGAGGAACTTATGGGCTTATTTAGAGGAAGAGATATACTAAATAAACAGTCAAGGAAAATATAAGACAATGTGGATTCGAGTTTAGACTAGAAGTTAAATGTCTCCGTATTCAGTATACAGAGAAAACAATGAGTTCAGGTATTGTTATATTAACTTAATTATCATCCTTAGTACCAGAGTAGCTTCTGGGTTCTCTTTATTTAGTTTCATGGAGTTATACATCCCAGTGAAAAATAATTTATAGATTACTTTGGTAAAAATTTTGACAGTGTAATAATAGTAAACTTTTCAATCCGTGAATGTGGTGTGTGTGTGCGTGTGTGTGTGTGTGTGTGTGTGTGTATGTGTATGTATAAAATCTCCTTTAATTGTTCTAAGCAGTGTTTTGTGGTTCCTATGTAGCAGTTTAAGTCTTTTATTATATTTTTTCCCTAAGTATTTTATGTTATTACAGATTCTTGAAACTTAATTTTCCAATTGTGTGATGCTAATACATAAAAACATAATTGATTTTTGTATATTGACTTGTATCCTGTGACTTTGCTAAATTATTAGCTGTATTGTTGTTTTGTAAATTCCTTAGGGTTTTCTGGTTAGAAAATTATGTCATCTGTGAATATAAACAATTTTACCTCTTCCTTTTTGTTTTTTGTGTCTTTTTTTTTTTTTTCAGCCGCTCCGCGGCACGCGGGATCCTCCCAGACCAGGGCACGAACCCGCCTCCCCTGCATCGGCAGGCGGACTCTCAACCACTGCGCCACCAGGGAAGCCCTGTTTTTTGTGTCTTTAATTTCTTTTTCTCACCTTATCAAACTAGGTAGGAGTTAATGCCGTCTTTGAACTTTCATAAATGAGATCATAAAATATATACTTTTCTGCATTTGCTTATTTCACTCAATGGTATTGTTGTGATGAGGTCTTGATTATTCCTTCTCTAGTTTATTTCAATATTTCAGTATATAACTATGTATCAGGTTTATCCATTCTACTGTTAATGGGTGTGTGCATTTTCAGTTTAAGGTTATTACAAGTAGTCCTCCTATAAACATTCTAGTACGTGCCTTTTAGTGAACATATATATGAGTTTCTGTTGAGTTTATACCTCGGAGTGGACTTAGAATATAAGTCATAGAATATAAAGTGTGTTCTTCTCTATTTTTTTTGTCCTCATGAGTATTTACCATGTGTTTAATTTTCATATTAAGCCAGAATTGTGTCGCATTCTTCTCTTCCCTCTGTCTTTTCGTCTGCTCATCGGGACTTGGGTCAGAGAACACGTGTAGGCTCTCTGCCTTGCTTACCTCAAAAAGAGGCACGTGACCCCATCTCTCTCCGGCTTCTTCTTGCTTACCTTTTTGCCCCTCTCATAGGGTATAAGCACAGGTCCTGCTCTAGGCTCCCAAAATTTGTATACCCCAAAAGTCTCCTGATTCTAGTTTTCCTCCTTCTAGTCTGTCTTTAGGTGTTTATTCAGAGAGAGAGCTATTCCTACTAAAAAGCTACTCTGCTTTAACCAAACTAAAATATTGGGTTGGCCAAAAAGTTCGTTCGGGTTTTGTGTAACATCTTACTGAAAAACCCAAACGAACTTTTTGGCCAACCCAGTACATGCCTTCTTGATAGTCTTGGGCATTTCAAAGACATGAGCAGTTAGAAGGGGAGAAATCCTCTCCCTCCTCTGGGATTCAGGTTGCTTCCTCTCTGTTTGCATGTAGCTGAATCCTGTGTAGAGGGAGGGCTGAGGGATGCAATAGCTTCACACCTCGATAGCAGTAGAGGATTTCAGAGAAAATTCTTACCAGAACTAAGATTTGAGAATTACTGGAACAGTTCACTTATCCCTACTTCGTCTCTCAACTATTTTAAGAATAATTGAAAAGCTGGCCACAATGAAGATATCTGTCACTTTACAAAAGTAGTCTTAAAATTTTGGTTAATATTAGATTATTTTTGTAAGAGAAATCAGAATTGCGATTATAAAGGACACAAAATGAACCCTGTTGTGAACTAAAGAATACTTAAATAATTTGACTTTCAATTCCATATTTTCATATTTCTTAGACCCTGAAAAATGACATGCAGAATTTCTATTTAGGTTTTGAACTAAGGAAAACCTAAAGTTTGATTGTAATATTACTACTTACCAGTTGGAGGCTCCAAGACTGAATCAGGAAGAAACAGAAAATATGAACAGTCCCTATGTTATTTAGCCTCTCTTAGCCTCAGTTTCCACATCTATGAAATGGGGATAATAAAACCTATTATAGGGCTGTTTTCAGGCTCATATGAGATCAGGTAAAATGCTCAGCCCCATGCCTGTTATGTGGCAAGCCTGCAAAGGATTTTCTATTTTTATTTCGAGAATGGTACGGAGTTACATTTTGTTTGCTTCATTAAATTCAGTATCAGCACAGGGCAACAAAATAAATAAGAATAATGAAAATATTTATGAGCAAAATTGATACAGAAAGAACAACTGAAATATTTTAGCCACGGAAAATTTATTTACAAATGATATATGTTAATGAACTTAAAGGGAAGCTTTGAGTTGGCATTGAGCATACATTTGGCTATTATAAAATCCAAGGCAAAAGATCTCTTTCATGACACACAGTGAAAACAATGCACTCATGACCAATCACTTTAAATATTTATAGAAAGTTTAGTGGAGGAAGTGAGCTAAACCAAGGAAGGGGTTCCTCTGGAGACCTCAGAAGAATGTTTTGAAGCCAGGCCAGTGTACCTCTGCCTTGAGAATGATGGTCAACTAATCATGTGCTTTTGCTTCTCCAGGGAGAAGTTGGCTGTGGCCCGACTGCAGAGAGAAGTTGCCCAAAGACGAAGTGAGGGGGCCATGGTAAGTCCCAGTTGATCTGTCCTGATTCCCAACCTCCCTTCCGAAGTCCCTGGCTTGAAAGGCATTTTTGTCTCGTTAAGGATTTCAAAGGAAAATATTTGCTTGTAGCAAACTGAATGCTGTATTGGTAAATAATATGTTTATAATGCAGTTTAAACAGATCTGCCATTTGCTGAGAGAGCGGGAAATATTAATTGGGAAAAAGAGCTCTTTGAGCTTTAAGGAGGATGTTCAAATGTTCAAAGGGTTGTACAGCTTTATTTCCTGAAGGTCTACTGGATGCCCAGGCTTCCAGCTGTGAGCACAATGTCCGTAAAGGAGCGCTCTCAGGTTTTTCAGATAAGGGCAGTGCAACTTAATTCAAGCCTCTCAGTTCTTCGAACCTGAAAAATAAACAGCCTAAAAGAACACTCAGCTGTTTGCTAATGTAATTGTCTTTTGTCGTCTTCCTTCTCTCCACTCTTTGTGGTGTAATCTCCCTGTTCATTTCAGTGTGTGCCATTTAGGAAACTGATGTTTCCTTGTGTTTTGAATTGTGCTAAAAATCAGTATGGTTGTTCTGGCCTGTAGCAACTTCATTTTGTAGACTTTCTTTGCGTGGGTTAACTGCTGCTGCTATCTCTGAGAAAAAAATATGACATCAGATTTTTTCCAAACGTATAACAGAACAATGGCACACATGGAGCTTTTCAGCTAATGCTTTTTTGGAAAGAGAAGCCACACATTTTCAGACCCTGAAAGCTGCTCCCATTTGATTTCGTGCGAGTTAATTGACAATTCATCTGCTGAAAAGTTTAAGAAATTTGTAAACTAAGCTGGCCTCGAACTTCTCTCAAGAGGGAAGGCAGGGCTTCCCTGGTGGCGCAGTGGTTGGGAGTCCACCTGCAGATGCAGGGACTTCTACTGCATTGCAAAATGTTTCTGAGCTAGGCCATTCTGTAATGTTTCCATCTTTGTTCAGGCTAGCTAGCTCCTGTTCAACCCTTCATCGGCTATGTTCGAAGTGAAGTTGGAGAAGTGACAGCTTTTCTAGGTCTGTTTCTTCATCCTTAAAATGAGGAAGTTGGGATTGTATGATTCGCAGTCCTGCGAATGAGCGTTTGTTCATGTAAAGTTTTGATAATGGGAAGATTTTCCTGGTAATAACTAAATGTTATTTAAGTTCATAAGGACAGGCCCCTAAAGAATGTATCTTTCTGATTCTGACATTGAATGAGCCTGAGTTGAAATCATCTCAGACAGATAACTGTCGAGTTTTTCATAAAACGAAACCCCCTTTTAAAACGTTATAGAAGTTATTGTTCAGTGTAGAAAATACCCACAAAACACCGGCAAACAAAAAGTGACTCTGGCTGCTCAAAAGCCAACTTTGGAAAAGTTACCAGTGTTTTGTTACTCATCTTTAAATAATGTTAATGAAAAAATCACATTTGTGTATTGACCGATTTAACAAATAAGTTATGGAGCACCTAACCCTAACCCTACCCAGCACTACTCTAGGCATTGGGGAAGCATCAGTGGAAAAAACAGGCAAACATCTGAGAGCTTACATTCTGCTCGTTAGGGAGACAGATGTTTGATGGAATTACCGTCAGATGGTGGAGGCAGCTATGAGAAAGTAAGATCAGGGTAGGGGAAAGTGGGATGCTAAGGGATCAGTATGAGTGTTCTCAGTAGTAAATCACTGAAGAGTTAGTATTAGAGAGACGTTGAGGAAGAGAGGGAATGAACCATGATGATAGTTCCAGCGGGGGTTAGCATTCCTGGCGGGGAGGTGAGCAAGTTCAGAGGCCTGCATTGCCCGAGGAACAGCATGGAGAAACAGGATGGCTGGAGGGCATGAGGGAGAGGCTGAACAGTAGAAGATAACTCAGAGAAGTGACTGGGGCAGAGGAGTATGTCATCAAGGTCCCCAGAGATCTCTGGCTCATACTCTGAGTGACAGGATCCACTGGAAGGCTTTTAGTGAGTGCCCTGATGCCATCTGATTTACTACTGTTCATAGGACTGTTTCCCCCAATTCCGTAATTGATCACATCTCAATTCTTTAGAGACACCTAAGCCCTGATTTTTATTCATGTCCTTTACTTTGCTTTTTTCTCCCTCTTTCTTGGTATTTTTTCCCCTCTTTCCTTACCTAGTCATCCCCCACCCCGAATTTTCAACTTAATTATATGCTTCAGCTTTTCTGCTCCTAGGATTCATTTATTTCTGAAGGCCTGATTCTTTCAGTATCTGACAGCTCCTAAAATCAGCCAGTTCTATTAAGCCTCTAAATTTAATTCTTGCTGTTATGAGCTCAGAACTTTTGTCACGTTTTTAGCAAAAATGGAAAGCAGTTCTTCGCAACCAGATCACCTTATGCTTTTAAAGAATAATATTCACAGTATGCTATGTTTTATCCACATGAAAGGAAAAATGGTATGTGTGGAAAAAGTTATGTAAGTATTTTCAAAATGCTATATAATTGAAGCAGATAATTATTTTAACAAGCATCAGTGAACCTGTTATAATCAAAGTCTTTAATGGAAAACATGGCCTTTTAAAAATTTGACTATGCAATATATCTTTCTACTTATAACTTTTTAAGGTAGTACCCAAGGCATCATTTTTGAGAGATTTCTTTTATTTTTTTAACACACTGTTCATTTTGGAACAATTTTAGACTTCCATGAAGTCGCACACCTGCACACTCTTTAACCAGTTTTCTAGTGTTAGTACTTACGTAACTATGGTGTAATTATAGAAACTGAGAAATTAACATTGGCACATAAGTACTAACTAAGTTCCAGATTTTTTTTGGAATTTCACCAGTTTTTGCAATAATGTCCCCTTTCTGATTTAGGATTCAGTTCAGGGTACTGCATTACATGTAGAAAGATTTCTTTTTGCTGGCTGATTGACACATGTGGAAATAAGAAAGAATATGGATTTGGGAATGAGGCAAGTCTGGATTCAAAGTCCAGCTCCATCAGTAGTTAGCTATATGACTTTGGACACATTCCTTTATGGGTTTTTAACAATTCCGTCTGTGCTTTTGTTCTGTTAACTCAGGTCTTTATTTGGGAAAGCTATCTTTGAGTATATTATACGTTTCCTATTTGTTTCTTTGTTCTTCCACGAAATAGCTATTGCCATTGTTTTCATACTTACCTTTCAGTATTTTCCACAAACTGCTATAAGATCATGTTTCTCTTTATTCTGGGAGATTGTATTCAGCTTGTGTTCTCTATCACTGGCTCAATTTACTGTAAGATCTTTTCTGTCCATAAGACTTTGATGTCATCTTAAACTTTGTTATATGTAAAAAAGGCCCCTTCTACCCCAAGAGTATATTCATTCCCAGTATCTTCTAGAATGCATACAGTTTTTATTTTTCTATATGTAAATCTTTGCATATTCTAGGTGGAATTACATTGGTGTGAGATAGGGATCAAAATGAGTGTTTGCCCAAATTAACTGTTCAATAAATGGTGTTGGGAAATTAACTAGTATCTAACCTTTACTTTCGCATTTACCATCTTCCAAATTCAATCCCTATCAATACGCCTCAATTACTGGATGGCTTATTCTTCTCTATTAACCTTATTTAGTCTATTCTTACGATAGCCTAAATTGTTTTAATTACTAGAAATTTGTCTATTTAATATTTTATAGGCTGAACTCTTTCTGATTATTCTTTTTTATCCAAACTTAAAAAGATAATTTTATTTATTGAATAGCAATCAGGGTTCATGAGTTAAAAATATGTATTTGGATTTTAAAAAAAGTATTTTTATATGTATTTATGACACAGGAGTATCTCAGAGACTATTTCAAAATGACATGAAAAATGGCTTAATATGTTTATTTTTTTTACATTTTTATTAAAATTTTTTTAAGAAGGTCACTTCTACCACTGTGAGTTTGCCTTTGTTTTTTATTCGTATCTCAAGAACACTAATATTCTACCAAACGTAATTTTTTAAATGTTTGGTTTAGTTATGCAAAGTTAACAACACTGTATGGTTCCTTTTCATCCCATTCTGTTTGGGGAAAAGAAAAATATCCATTTTTGATTACTCGTCTCGAGACACTAAGGAAGCGTAGTATCCCCATTTAACCTGTTGCAGGATTCCCTTTTTTCCTACATCTGGATATTCAGACACTGGCTGGGTGTTACCATACTGTACCATCAGCTACATTCAAAACCATATCCTCTTGTTTTTTTGCACAAGAACATCAAAGGAATAACTGTCAAAGATTAGGATATTTGACAGTTGTATCAGGAATTTGAGAAAAAGCAGAGAAGAGTTGGAGGAAGTAGGGAGATCAGAATCCTTGGACCCTCTGTGACTTCCTTGCTGGACGATGGGGCAAACGTAGGTCAGCAGAATCTCTCGCCAGATCTTATTCATTCAGTACCACAGTATGAACAGCCAACTGTGGTGATAACTGGAGTTTGCTGGATTCACTGATACAAAAACACATTAAAGAAACTTCATGCCTGTGGACCCACAGTTTCTAGTGGGTCTCTGTTTAACTGCAGGGTTCTCTTCTTCAAGTATCTGCATAGTGTTTGAGAGCTTTAGTCCTAGTCTTATTTTTAACTTGTTTGTTCCCTACCCTGTGCAGCATGTGAGTTTATTTTCCCTCTTAGTCATTTGTAGAAAGCAAAAGTCACAGTGTTAAATAACTGTTATTTAAACAAGAAGAGATAATTTCTTAAGAGGCGCATGTAGAAATAGGAACATTGCAAACAACCCAGGTGATATTGCCTTGGTGAGTTTTCAGGATTTTGCCCAGTGTGCCCTTCCTCTTGGCATTGCTGTACAGCTGTGTGGACAGCTGTATTGTCTGGCTTCCGGTAGACAAGAGGGCAGCCAAGAAGGGAGATTCAGAGTTTGGAAACCCAGAAGTAAGGGGGCCTGAAGCTGTAGTACCTAAACATGTCAATTCCTACTGCTAGATTTCTTGGGGACAGGTGTTTAGTTTTGTTTCACAGCAGCGCAGTGGGTGATACAACTGATTTTCTAGCTGCTAGTAGTCAAAGAAGGAGGATTAAGATTACATGGTGAACTAACCTATAACCTATTTTTGTGTTTCTTTTTTTTTTTTGAGATAAAATTGACATATATCATTATATTAATTTGAGGTGTGCAACATAATGGTTCAATATATGTATACAGGTTTCCCCTGCTACCTGAAAAGAGAGTGTTCCTATGAAACCTTTGGTAAGCTGAGGTGGTGTAAAGCGAGACACAGTTACCTTTTTTTGTAATAGTAAAAATATGCTTTGGATTTCTTTTGGTTAGTGAAAAAAAGTACAAATGTAGGTCTTTCATAAAAGTGAAGTCGTGCAAAGCAAACTTTTAAAAAGCGGGGGCTACCTGTATTTTGCGAAATGATCACCACAGTAGGTCTAGCTAATATCCTTCGCCACACACTTACAAACTGTTTTTCTTGTGATGAGAAATTTTAAGATCTACTACTCTCTTAGCAACTTTCAAATATAAAATACAGTATTATTAACTATAGTCACCATGCAATATATTACATCCTCAGGACTTATAACTGGAAATTTGTACCGTTTGACCCCCTTTACCCACTTTGCCCACCCCTCCCCTCTCCCTGCCTGTCTTTCTATCTATGAGTTTGTCGTTTAAAAAAAAAAAAAAAAAAATCTAAGTGAGATCACGTGGTATTTGTCTTTCTCAGTCTCACTTATTTCACTTAGCATAATGCCCTCAAAGTCCATCCATTGTTGCAAATGGCAGCATTTCCTTCTTTTTTATGGCTGAATAATATTCCATTGTATATACTGTATACTAGATTTCCTTTATCCATTCATCCATCAATGGACACTTAGATTATTTCCATGTCTTACCTATTGTAAATAATGTGGAAACAAGCATGGAGGTACATATATCTTTTCAAGATAGTGGTTTTATTTCCTTTGGATAAATACCCAGAAGTGGAACTGCTGGATCATATGGTAGTTCTGTTTTTAATTTTTTAAGAAACCTCCATATCGTTTTCCATAGAGTCTTTACCAATTTACATTCCCATCGATAGTACACAAGGGTTCCCTTTTCTCCACATCCTAGCCAACACTTATTTCTTGTCCTTTTGTTAATAGTCATTCCAACAGGTATGAGATGATCTCATATTGTGATTTTGATTTGCATTTACCGAGTGATGAGTTATATTAAGTGCCTTTTCATGTACCCGTTGCCCATCTATATGTCTTCTTTGGGAAAAGGTCTACAGACGTCCCTTGGAGATATTGTAGGTTTGGTTCCAGACCATTGCAAAAAAGCGAATATCACAATAAAGTGACTCACATGAATTGTTTGGTTTCCCACTGCACATAAAAGTTATGTTTACACTGCACTGTAGCCTGTTAAGTGTGCAATAGCATTATGTATTTAAAAAAATACATACCTTAATTTAAAAAATACATTACTGCTAAAATATGTTAACCATAATCTGAAAACACAGGATTGCCACAGACCTTCAATTTGTAGAAAACACAAATATGAAACACAGTAAAGTAAGCACAAAAGAACAAGCTATGCCTGTATTCAGATTTTCTGCCTATTTCTGAATTGGATTGTTTGTTTTGCTGCTGACTTATATGAGTTCTTTACATATTTTGCATGTTAACTCCTCAACATATATATGATTGCAAATATTTTCCCCCATTTAGTAGGTTACCTTTTAATTTTGTTGATGGTTTCCTTTGCTGTGCAGAAGCTGTTTAGTTTGATATAGTCTCCTTTATTTATTTTTCCTTTTGTTGCCTTTGCTTTTGGTGTCAAATCCAAAAAATCATCACCAAGATTGATCTCAAGCAGCTTACTGCCTGTGTTTTCTTCTGTGAGTTTTATGGTTTCAGGTCTTATGTTCAAGTCTTTAATCCATTTTGAGTTAATTTTTGTGTATAGTGTGAGATAGTGGTCCAATTTCATTCTTTTGCTTGTGACTGTCCAGTTTTCCCAGCACCATTTATTAAAGAGACTGTTTTTTCCTCATTGTATATTCTTGCCTCCTTTGTCATAGATTAAGTGACCATATATGTGTGGCTATATTTCTAAGCTCTCTATTCTGTCCCATTGATCTATGTGTCTGTTTTTATGCCAACACCATACTTTTTTGATTACTTTAGTTTTGTAGTACGGTTTGAAATCAGGAAGCATGATGTGTCCAGCTTTGTTCTTCTTTCTCAAGATTGCTTTGGCTATTCACATTTTTTTGTGGTTTCATACATATTTTAGGATTGCTTGTTCTATTTCTCTGAAAAATGCCATTGGGATTTTGATGGAAATTGCACTGAATGTGTAGATTGCTTTGGGTAGTATGTATATTTTAACAATATTAACTCTTCCAAGCCATGAGCACAGAATGTCTTTCCATTTATTTGTTTTTTCTTCAATTTCTGTCATCATTGTCTTAGAGTTACATTTGGTTAAACTCGTTCTTAGGTATTTTATTATTTTTGATGTAATTGGATTGTTTTCTTAATTTCTCTTTCTGATCATTTGTTATTAGTGTATGTAAATCAACCGATTTTGGGAAAACTTGGTTATAATCTCATGGGAAGCTTGGACTTGTCTCCTTGTGTTAATATATTGATGTTAGCAGCGGTCATGGCAGTTGAGTTTAAAGTATCATCCAAAGAAGAGAAGCATCTTGGACAACACACCGTTCACAGTGTTTATCATTAGCTGAAATATATCCATAATACATCTCTGGAAATAGAACCAGGGTTGTTTTTCTCTTGTTCACAACAGCCAACTTCATAAGTTACAAAGCCAAGTAGACATGTCTTTCTAAGAGTTTAGAACGGTAGATGCCAAACTTTAGGACATGTTTCTGTATATGTGCTAAATTTTGGAAATAGGCCCTGCGTATTATTTTGTTCATTTTTCTGTTCAGCTTATCCAAGAGAGAATAAAATGAAGTCATTGCTTTCATAAAATTTATACTATAAAATACTTATTGCACAAATACATCAATGTCATACTTTTCATGATCTCTGTTCACAGTCAGTAATACCAGAAATCAATAATAATCCCTCAAAACAGAATAACTTTGAAATTTTTAAGAAAATATTTTGTTATTCGCTTAAAAATTTTTTTGAAGTACAGTTGATTTACAATATTATGTTAGTTTTAGGTGTACAGCGAAGTGATTCTGATATATATATATATTTTTTAATTCACTTTTAAGCAAATAAATTATAAGAGAAATTAAAAATATTTAAGCTGAATGAAAATGAAAACACTCCCTTTACACAAACTTAGGCAGTGTAATTAAATCAAAACTTATGGTGAGATATGCACCTTTAAATGTATGTAATAGGAAAAAAAATATTTTAAATTAATCAGTCATTTAACTCAAGCAGCAATAAAGAATAATAAACATAGAGAAGAGGAAAGAAATAATGAAATAAAAAACAGAAACCAGTGAAGTACAAAATGAAAATATCCTGCAGTTTTCAGCAACATTAATTTGTCCACATGTGCATAAAAATTATAAGACAATGAGACTTATGACCACTAACTGGGTATTGGACATAAAGAATTATTGTCAATATATAGATATAAACTTGATATTATGGTCATGTGTTTCAAAAGAGTTCTTACTGTTTAGAGATATGCAGAGAAATATTTGCCAGGGAAGTACCGTGATGTCTGGGTTTACTTCAAATAATACTGAAAGCGGCGAATAGCTGGAGCTGTAGATGAATCAAAATGGGCTATATTTGATAATTGTTGAAGTTGACTGTTTATTATGCATTTTTCTACTTTTACAAATGTTTAAAATGTTTCATAATAAAAAGTGTTTTAACTCCCTCCTCCCCCGGAAAGCTGCCAGGCTCTGATGATTTTTCAGAGGAGTTCAACCAAACCTGTAGTGAAGGAGATAATATTTTATACAAATTGGTGCTGAAAGAAGATGAAAGAAGTATCCCCAACTCACTGTTTAAAAAATAAAAGCTAAACTTTTCATTTGAGAAAAGTTATACATTTACCAAACAATTGCACAGACAGTAGAGAGATTTCCTGTATGCCTCATACCCAGTTTCCCAATTATTAACGTCTTATTGTTGTATGGTGCATTTGTCACAACTAAGGAACCAATATCGATACATTATTATTAATTAAAGTCCATTCATTGTTCCCATTTCCATCGTTTCACCTCATGTCCTTGCTCTGTGTCAGGATCCTATCCAGGATAACCATTACATTTTCTCATCTTGTCTCCTTACGCTCTTCTTGGTTGTGGCAGGTTCTGAGACTTCCCTTGTTTTTGCTGACCTTGACAGTTTTGAGGAGTCCTGGTTAGCTACTTTGGGACATGTGTCTCAGTGAGATTCGTCTGCTGTTTTTCTCATGATTAGACTGGGATAGATTTGGGGGAGGGAGACCACAAGTTAAAGTGCCATTTTTATCACATCGTATCAAGGTTGCATATTATCACTATAACTCATCATTATTTAGGTGAACATTGACCACGTGGCTGAGGTAGTATTTGTCAGGTTTCCACTGTGAAATGTCTCTCCCACCACCGCCTTCCATACCGTCCTCTTTGGAAGGAAGTCACTCTGCATGGCCCACGCTTAAGGAGTGTGCAGTCGTGCTCTTCCTCCTGAGCGAGCAGTATCTATGTAAATTATTTTGAATTCTTCCACATGGGAGATTTGTTTGTCCTTTCCTGTTTATTTATTCAATCATTTATATTACTATGAATGCATTGATATTTACTTTTATACTTCGGGTTATAAACCAACATAAACTACGTAATTTTGTTGCTCTGTTTGTTCAGCTTTGGCCATTAGGAGCCCTTATAGTTGGCAGTCTTGTCCCTCTCACACACTATCATCTTTGTTTTTGTTTGTTTTCCTTTCCTTTCCTTGCCTCTTCTTTTCTTTTCTTTTTTTTCCCCTTTCTTTTCTTTTCTCTTTCTTAGCACTTTCTTACTTTCTAGTTTTACAAGATACTTCAGGCTCATCTTGTATATTTCCCTCCTGCAGTCTTAGAATCAGCCATTTCTCTAAGGAGCACTGGTTTTATTTAATGGACAAGGGTATCGGAAACCAAGATCTGGGTGCTAGGTGCCAACTCACTTTTATGAGGCTTATTTAAAGTGGGATTTATTCCAGGAATGCAATGATTGCTTGACATTAGAAAATCGAGGGGGCTTCCCTGGTGGTCCAGTGGTTAAGACTCCATGCTCCCAATGCAGGGGGCCCAGGTTCAATCCCTGGTCAGGGAACTAGATGTCACATGCCGCAACTAAGATCCCATGTGCCACAGCTAAAGATCCCACACACAGCAATGAAGATCCCGTGTGCTGCAACTAAGACCTGGCACAGCCAAATAAATAAATATTTAAAATAAAGAAACTCGATTAAAATAATTGACAGCAGTTATACACAGAACAAAAACTCAACAGATACAGAGTAAAATGTTTGATAAAATTCAACACCAATTCACAATAATTAAAAAGAAAATGTAGTCAGCCAAGAACAAAAGGATGTTTTCTTAAATTGATAAAAGGTGTCCATGGAAAATCTTCAGTAAAAATTGTGCTTAATGGTGAAATGGTAGAAGCGTTCCTTTTAAAATCCATAACCAGATCAGGATGCTGCCTGTCACTGCTGCTATTTATTTTTATACTTCCGGTCCTAACTAGCATAGGATAAGTAAGTGATGTAAGGGTTGGGAAAAAAGCAGTTTGTATTATTTGCAAATGATGATCGTCTAAATAGAAACTTTAGACAAACTTTTAGAAGATTGCTGGTTATAAGATGAATATACAAAAGTTAATAGAAATCCTACATATCCATCATCAACTCTTAGGGTAATTTTAAAAGACAGTACTTAAAATAGTTCTTTTTTTTTTTTTTTTGTGGTATGCGGGCCTCTCACTGTTGTGGCCTCTCCTGCTGCGGAGCACAGGCTCTGGACGCGCAGGCTCAGCGGCCATGGCTCACAGGCCTAGCCACTTGGCGGCATGTGGGATCTTCCCGGACCGGGGCACGAACCCGTGTCCCCTGCATCGACAGGTGGACTCTCAACCACTGCGCCACCAGGGAAGCCCTAAAACAGTTTTTTTTAAAGGCATCTAAGAATAAATCTAAAAAGGAATATGTAAGATATTGATGGAGCAATTGTTAAAGAGTATAAAAGAGGAGAGATAAATTAGTGGAGAGATGGGCCATATATTCTTGGAAGGGAAGACTCAGTACCATAAAGGTATCCACTTACCCCAAAGTGATTTATATATTCCATGTAATTCTAATCAGAATCCCCAAGGGGTTTTCACAGAATACAAAAAGCTAATCTAATATTAATATTTAAAATATAGGGGGGTTTTAATAAATTTATTTTTAAAATTTATTTATTTTTGGCTGTGTTGGGTCTTTGTTGCTGTGCGCGGGCTTTCTCTACTTGCAGCGAGCGGGGGCTACTCCTCGTTGCGGTGCGCGGGCTTCTCATTGCGGTGGCTTCTCTTGTTGCGGAGCATGGGCTCTAGGCGCAGGGGCTTCAGTAGTTGTGGTGCGCAGGCTCAGTAGTTGTGGCTCGTGGGCCCTAGAGCGCAGGTTCAGTAGTTGTGGCGCACGGGCTTAGTTGCTCCGCGGCATGTGGGATCTTCCCAGATCAGGGCTCAAACCCATGTCCCCTGCAATGGCAGGCAGATTCTTAACCACTGCGTCACCAGGGAAGTCCCAAAAATGTAGGGTTAAGTATAGATGTTATGATTTTAAGGAAAGATAACAGGAGGTGTTGTATCCTATCACACATGAAGATTTATCATAAAGCTAAAGCAATTAAATCTGTGTGGTGTTGGGCAGAGATATCCAAATAAACTAGGAGAACAATATGGAGAGCCTTGAGTAGGCCACGTGTAAATAGGAATCTATCGTGGAAGTAGAATTACAATTCAGTGAGGAAAGAATGGACAATTTAAAAAGGCCACTGTGACAATTTATAGAGTAAATTACACAATTTCATTGCTACCAGATACAATGCACAGAAGTAAATTTTGAATGAATCAAAAACTGAAAGCAACGTTTTAAGATTTTTAGAAGTAAATATAAGGAAATCTTATAATATTGAAATAGGGGAGGATTTTATTTTAAAAAATAAAGGGAAAAAATAAAGGAAGGAAGATAAAAAGTACAAGGAATAAAGAGAAAGATTGATAAATCTTAGTACATTAGGAATAAAAGCCTTTGTTCCAAAAAAAAAAAAAAAAAAAAAAAAAAAAAAAAAAAAGAAAAAAGAGATCACTAGCAAAGTGAAAGAGTGAGCTCCTGGCTGGTATAAGAGATTTGCAAGGCAAACCAATAGGAAAGTACCATGACCATAAACATTTAACTTTTTCTTGTTCAGAAAAATGCAGAATATAGATGAAAACATCACTGGGATAACATCTCAAGCCTATCTATTTTGAAACAATTTTAGAAGTCTCAAAATGCCCGTAGGCAAGCATATGTGGAAACTGGAACTCTTCTGTATAGTTGGTAGTAGTATAACTGATGTTAAACATTTAGGAAGCCCATTTCGTGTTACCTAGAAAGAAGAATGTGCAACACAGTCTGCGATCTAGGAATTCTACTTCAGTGCTTTGAACCTAGAGAAACTAACATATATGCAAAGAGACTCATGTAAAGATATGCACTTTAGCACTGTTTCTGATGATGAAAAAGTCAAAACCGTCTCAAAGTCCCGCAGGAGGAGATTAGATGAGGCAACTGACTTCTTCAAACGGTAAAATAATATGAAGCAATTAAAATGAACTATATCTGCATGTTCCAACATGGACAAATCTCAAAAACACTGCGTTGATTATTGATATACAAGTAGAAGAAATCTAATATGTATAGGAACAGCACACACCGAGTTGAGCATAATGAATACTTCTGCGGAGGGGGAAGTTCTTAAATTATATCCACTCATTTAATTTTTTAATGAAGCAAATATCATAAAATGTTTAAAAGATGTGGATAAAGTTAAGTGACATCTTGTATTTCTGAAATATTTTCTGAAGTTTAAAAATATTTTATTATTAACAATATTAAGTAAATGTAAATGAAAATTTTGAAATTAAAAAATAAATATAGGGGTAAGGGTGTAAGAGATATAAACTATTAAGTATAAAATAAGCTACAGGGATATGTTGTACAACACAGGGAATATAGCCAACATTTTATAATAACTACAAATAAGGTGTAACCTTTAACAATGTGAGTCACTATATTGTACACCTGTAACTTATATAATATTGTACTATATTATACTATAGCAGCTATACTTCAGTAAAAAAAATAGTTAACTATGTGAGGAGACGGATGTGTTCATTATCTTGATCTTGTATAATGTATCAAATGTAAATATATATATCAAATCATCACACTGTACAGTTTAAGTAGATATCAGTTGTTCCTCAGTAAAGTTAAAAAATTACAAAAATAAAAAATAAATCAAATCTGTAATACCATCAGAAGAGAAGATAGGAGAAATTAGAAGAAAATATTAGATTTCTCAGAGGAAACTATTAGAAAATATAAGTTCTTTTTATGATCAGGGCATAGTTAAGTCATGTCTCCACATGACACCAGGGCCGTAAACTGTGAAGGGAAAAATGGAGAATAGATAGCTAAAAAGCCTTTACTTCTGTTGAGCAAAAGTTACATAAACTGAGATAGTGAATTAAGCACCCTTTTTTTTTTATTGCAACAGACATGATAGAAAGACATAAAATTCCAGGAATTGCCAGAATTGTAGCTAAAAACATAGCTATGTTTTAAAAGTTGGATCAGTCTAGAGCCTCTGAGATTTTCCTAGGATTCTTTCAAGTAGAAATAGTGTTCCTGAAGAGAGTATTCTTAATCACAAGTTCACCTCTTGCTAACCTCAGGTCTAGTCCACAGAAGATTTAGGTTAAAATCTACACCTTCCTTCTATTGCAAGTCAGATACTAGAGATGAGAGACACTATTCTACCAGGAAACTTGGGAACTATTCAGAATTTTTTCCAGTTTCAAATAAGGTGGGAGTTTTAGAAGACAGCTGAATTACTTAGGCCCAAAGAGTTCCATAGTCCTTCACGTGGCTGGAATGGCCTTCTTTGCCTCTGTGTTTTGTGTTTGAAAAGGGGACAGGGGCCTTCCGTGGTGGCACAGTGAATCCGCCTGCCAATGCAGGGGACATGGGTTCGAGCCCTGGTCCTGGAAGATCCCACATGCTGCAGAGCAGCTAAGCCCGTGTGCCACAACTACTGAGCCTGCGCTCTAGAGCCCGCGTGCCACAACTACTGAAGCCCATGCTCCACAACAAGAGAAGCCACCGCAATGAGAGGCACGTGCACCGCAATGAAGAGTAGCCCCCGTTCGCCGCAACTAGAGAAAACCCGTGCATATAGTAACAAAGACCCAATGCACCCCAAAATAAATAAAAATAAAATAATTTTTTTTAATTAAAAAAAAAAAGCAAAGAAAAGGGGACAGGGAGGTGTAGGACACCATGAAGCAAGGCCCTCCCCCTTCTTGTACTTAAAAAATTTGAAGTGGGGCTTCCCTGGTGGCGCAGTGGTTGAGAGTCTGCCTGCCGATGCAGGGGACATGGGGTCGTGCCCCGGTCCGGGAGGATCCCCCATGCCGTGGAGCAGCTGGGCCCGTGAGCCATGGCTGCTGAGCCTGCACGTCCGGAGCCTGTGCTCCACAACAGGAGAGGCCACAACAGTGAGAGGCCCGCGTACCACACACACACACACACACACACAAATTTGAAGTGAAATTTACATACAGTGAAACACATATCATAATTGTCCAATTTGATGAGTTTACAAAGATGTATTCCCCTGTGAAACCAACACTCCAAATAGGAATACTGAAAATATAGGATATTTTTATTATCACAGAAAATTCCTTCTTAACCCTTCTCAGTCATCCCCCACCCCGACTTGCAGAAACAAACATTGATACACCTCAGATATTTCGTGTATTAGTTGCATGTTCCTGAATTTTATATATATGCTATCATACAGTATATATTCTTTTGTGTCTGGCTTCTTTCCTTCAGCATAATTTGAGATTCTTCATGTATTGTGTGTTTCAGTAGGTTTTCCTTGTGTTCTGGGGTTTTTTTTTAATAGTCGAATGGTGTTTCATTGTATAAATATATCACAATTTGTTATTCGGTTTCCTTTTGACAGATATATGGATTGTTTTAATTTGGTCTATTACAAATAAGGCAGCTGTGAAATTCTTGTACAATTCTTCTTGTGGACCTGTCAGTCCATTATTAGATCCATGGTTTGCAAATGCTTTCTCCCATTCTTTTAGGTTCTTTCACTTTCTTCGTGGACAGTGCCCTTTAAAACACAAAGGTTTTGATTTTGAAGAACTCTGTTTCTTTCTTTTGTCACTTTTGGTGTCGCATCTAAGAAGGTTTTGCCTAACCCAAGGCCATGAAGATTTTCTTCTAAGAGCTAGCTCTAGCTCTTATATTTAGGTCTGTGATCCATTCTGAGTATTTTTTGTTGGTATGTGTTGTTTGAGAAGGGGGTCCAACTTAATTCTTTTGCACGTGGCTATCCAGTTGTCATATCACCATTTGTTGAAAAGATTATTCTTTCCCCCATTGAGTTGTTTTGCACCCTTGTTGAAAATCATTTGACATGAATGTGGAGGTTCGATTTGGACTTTCGGTTCTTTTTTCTTTTTGATGTTTTTAATAACAGCTTTATTGACATATAATTCACATACCATATCATTCACCCTTTTAAAGTGGACAATTCAGTGTTTTTAGTAGATTCAAAGAGTTGTGCAAACATCATCCCTGCCTGACTTTTTTTTTTTTTTTTTTTCCTTGCGTTATGCGGGCCTCTCACTGTTGTGGCCTCTCCCATTTGCGGAGCACAGGCTCCGGACGCGCAGGCTCAGCGGCCATGGCTCACGGGCCCAGCCGCTCCGCGGCATGTGGGATCTTCCCGAAACGGGGCACGAACCCGCGTCTCCTGCATCGGCAGGCGGACTCTCAAGCACTGCGCCACCAGGGAAGCCCCTGCCTGACTTTTTAAAAAAGTTTTATTGGAGTAAGTATAGTTGATTTACCATGTTGTGTTAGTTTCAGGTGTCATCCCCTAAAGAAACCCTATACCCATTAGCATGGACTTTCAGTTCTATTCCATTGATCTATATGGTTGTCCTTCTGCCAGTACAATGCTGTCTGGATTACTGGAGTAATCAAGTAACGCAAGAGCTACTGTGCAGTAAGTTTTGAAATTGGGAATTGTGTATCTTCCAACCTCATTCTTCTTTTTCAAGATTGCTTTGACTATTCTAGGACTTCTGCATTTTGATATGAATTTTAGGGTCAATTTGTTAACTTTTTGTAAAAAAAAAAAAAAAAAAAAAAAAGGCCAGCTGAGATTTTAATAGGGATTGCATTGAAATGGTCAGATTAGTTTTGCTGGTTATGGACTTCATATGAATGAATCTGAAGTACATACTCTTTCACATGTAAATTCAGAGTATGTTTTTGAGATTCATTTATGTCTTTGTATGTGTTAATAGTTCATTACTTTACATTGCTGAGTAGTAGTTCATTGTGTGAATACACATACTTTATCCTCCTGTTGTAAACTTTTGGGTGGTTTCTAGTTTTTAGCTATTATGAATTAAGCTACTATGAACATTCATGTGCAAGTCATTATTATGGGCGTATGCTTTTATTTTTTTGAATAAATACATAGGAGTGGAATTGTTGGACCTTATGATAAATGTATGTTTAACTTTATAAGAAACGGCCATTGTGTTTTCCAAAGTAGCTGCTCTATTTTACACTTCCACCCAGTGATATATGAGAATTTTGGTCGATTGACATCCTTGCCAATATTTAGAACTGTTAGTCTTTTAAATTTTAGCCCTTGTAATGGATATGTGATGGTATCTTTATTTTTTTATTGAAGTATATAGTTGATTTACAATATTATATTAGTGTAAGGTGTATAACATAGTGAATCAATATTTTATGGATTATACTTCATTTAAAGTTACTATAAAATAATGGCTGTGGGACTTCCCTGGTGGTCTGGTGGTAAAGAATCCGCCTTCCAATGCAGGGGACGTGGGTTCGATGCCTTGTCAGGGAACTAAGATCCCACATGCTGCAGGGCAGCTAAGCCCGGGCACCTCAACTAGAGACCCCACGTGCTGTAAACTACAGAACCCGGCACCCTGGAGCCTGCACACTACAACTAGACAGAGAAAAACCCACACGCCACAACTAGAGAGAAACCCACCTGCTGCAACTAGAGAGGAGCCCTCATGCTGCAACGAAGAGGCCGCATGCCACAACGAAGACCTGACACAGCCAAAAAATAAAATAGTTAAGAAATAAATCAAATAAAGTAAAATAATGGCTGTATTTCCCTGTTGTATAATATATCCTTGTTGCTTATTTATTTTATACATAGTAGTTGTATCTCTTAATCCCATACCCTATCTTGCCCTTCCCTCATCCACTCTCCCCACTAGTAATCACTAGTTTGTTCTCTATATCTGTCTGTTTCTGTTTTGTTATTACACTTGTTTGTTTCTTTTTAGATTCCACATATAAGTGACATACAGAATTTTTCTTTGTCTGATTTACTTCAGTTAGCATAATACTCTCTAGGTTCATCCACATTGTTGCAAGTGGCAGAATTTCATTATTTTTTATGGCTGACTAATATTCCATTGTGTATATATATATATATATATATATATATATATATACACACACACACACACACACACACACATACACATACCACATCTTCTTCATCCATTCATCCATCAGTGGACCCTGACGTTGCTTCCACATCTTGGTTACTGTAAATAATGCTGCTGTAAACATTGAGGTGCATGTAATTTTTTAAATTATTTTCATTTTCTTTGGATACATGCCCAGGAATGGGATGGCTGGATCCTATGGTACTTCTATTTTTAGTGTTTTGAGGGACCTCCATACTGTTTTCCATAGTGGCTGCACCAGTTTACATTCCCACTGGTAGTGTACAGTGATTTACCAAAGGAAGGAGTAAATTGTCACTATTTGCAGATGACATGATATTATATGTAGAAAACCCTAAAGTCTCCACTAAAAAACTATTATAACACGTAAATGAATTCAGTACAGTTGCAGGATACAAAATTAATATACAGAAATCTGTGCCTTTTCTATACACAATTAACTAGTCAGAAAGAAAAAAGCAAGAAAACAATCCTGTCTAAAATCACATCAAAAAGAATAAAATATTATACCTAGGAATAAATTTAACCAAAGAGGTTAAAGACTCATTGTGATTTAATCTTCATTTCCTTGACGATAAAAGATGTTGAGCACTTTTCATCTACCTGTTGTTCATTTATGGCTATTAAATTCTTTTGTCTATTTGAGAGAAGTAACTAGTTTTCCTTTTGAGTTGTATTATATATTTTTAACAAAAGTCTCTTGTCAAAATATGTGTTGCAGATTTTTTCCATTACTGGTTTGCCTTTTCATTTGGAATAATGTTGTCTTTTGATAAGCAGAGGCATTTTAATATTGATGAAATTGTATTGTTTTTCACAATTAGCGCTTTCTGTGTTCTAAAAATCTTTGCCTACCCTATGTTGACAACAATATTATTTTGACTCATCCTCTAGAAGCTTTGGGGGTTTTTTCCATGATTTTTTTTAACATCTTTATTGGAGTATAATTGTTTTACAATGGTGTGTTATTTTCTGCTTCATAACAAAGTGAATCAGTAATACATATACATATGTTCCCATATCTCTTCCCTCTTGCGTCTCCCTCCCTCCCACCCTCCCTATCCCACCCCTCTAGGTGGTCACAAACCACCTAGCTGATCTCCCTGTGCTATGCGGCTCCTTCCCACTAGGTATCTGTTTTACGTTTGGTAGTGTATATATGTCCATGCCACTCTTTCATTTTGTCACAGCTTATGCTTCCCCCTCCCCATATCCTCAAGTCCATGCTCTAGTAGGTCTTTGTCTTTATTCCTGTCTTACCCCTAGGTTCTTCATGACTTTTTTTTTCTTCTTCTTAGACTCCATATATATGTGTTAGCACACGGTATTTGTTTTTCTCTTTCTGACTTACTTCACTCTGTATGGCAGACTCTAGTTCCATCCGCCTCACTACAAATAACTCAGTTTCGTTTCTTTTTATGGCTGAGTAATGTTCACTTGTATGTATGTGCCACATCTTTATCCATTCATCTGTTGATGGACACTTAGGTTGCTTCCATGTCCTGGCTATTGTAAATAGAACTGCAATGAACATTTTGATACATGACTCTTTTTGAATTATGGTTTTCTCAGGGTATATGCCCAGTAGTGGGATCGCAGGGTCGTATGGTAGTTCTATTTGTAGTTTTTTAAGGAACCTCCATACTGTTCTCCACAGTGGCTGTATCAATTTACATTCCCACCAACAATGCAAGAGTGTTCCCTTTTCTCCACACCCTCTTCAGCATTTATTGTTTCTAGATTTTTTGATGATGGCCATTCTGACTGGTGTGAGATGATACCTCATTGTAGTTTTGATTTGCATTTCTCTAATGATTAATGATGTTGAGCATTCTTTCATGTGCTTGTGGCAATCTGTATATCTTCTTTGGAGAAATGCCTATTTAGGTCTTCTGCCCACTTTTGGATTGGGTTGTTTGTTTTTTTGATATTGAGCTGCATGAGCTGCTTGTAAATTTTTGAGATTAATCCTTTGTCAGTTGCTTCATTTGCAAATATTTTCTCCCATTCTGAGGGTTGTCTTTTTGTCTTGTTTATGGTTTCCGTTGCTGTGCAAAAGCTTTTAAGTTTCATTAGGTCCCATTTGTTTATTTTTATTTTTTTTTGCATTTCTCTAGGAGGTGGGTCAAAAAGGATCTTGCTGTGATTTATGTCATAGAGTGTTCTGCCTATGTTTTCCTCTAAGAGTTTGATAGCGTCTGGCCTTACATTTAGGTCTTTAACCCATTTTGAGTTTATTTTTGTGTATGGTGTTAGGGAGTGTTCTAATTTCATACCTTTAGATGTACCTGTCCAGTTATCCCAGCACCACTTATTGAAGAGGCTGTCTTTTCTCCACTGTATATTCTTGCCTCCTTTATCAAAGATAAGTTGACCATAGGTGCGTGGGTTTATCTCTGGGCTTTCTGTCCTGTTCCATTGATCTATCTTTCTTTTTTTGTGCCAGTACCATACTCTCTTGATTACTGTAGCTTTGTAGTATAGTCTGAAGTCAGGGAGCCTGATTCCTTCAGCTCCGTTTTTCTTTCTCAGGATTGCTTTGGCTATTCGGCATCTTTTGTGTTTCCATAAAAATTGTGAAATTCTTTGTTCTAGTTCTGTGAAAAATGCCAGTGGTAGTTTGATAGGGATTGCATTGAATCTGTAGATTGCTTTGGGTAGTAGAGTCATTTTCACAGTGTTGATTCTTCCAGTCCAAGAACATGGTATATCTCTCCATCTATTTGTATAATCTTTAATTTCTTTCATCAGTGTCTTATAATTTTCTGCATACAGGTCTTTTGGCTCCTTAGGTAGGTTTATTCCTAGATATTTTATTCATTTTGTTGCAACGGTAAATGGGGATGTTTTCTTTTTTTAATATAAATTTATTTATTTATTTATTTTTGGCTGCGTTGGGTCTTTGTTGCTGCACGGGGGCTTTCTCTAGTTGCAGCGAACGGGGGCCACCCTCCGTTGCGGTGTGCGGGCCTCTCACTGCGGTGGCCTCTCTTGCTGCAGAGCACGGGCTCAGCAGTTGCAGCGCATGGGCCCAGCTGATCGGCATGTGGGATCTTCCCGGCCCGATCTCAAACCCATGTCCCCTACACTCAGGCAGATTCCCAATCACTGCACCACTGGGGAAGCCCAGGAGTGTTTTCTTAATTTCACTTTCAGATTTTTCATCATTAGTGTATAAGAATGCCAGAGATTTCTGTGCATTAATTTTGTATCCTGCTACTTTACCAGATTAATTGATTAGCTCTAGTAGTTTTCTGGTAGCATCTTTAGGATTCTCTATGTATAGTATCATGTCACCTGCAAACAGTGACAGCTTTACTTCTTCTTTTCCGATTTGGATTCCTTTTATTTCTTTTTCTTCTCTGATTGCTGTGGCTAAAACTTCCAAAACTATGTTGAGTAAGAGTGGTGAGAGTGGGCAACCTTGTCTTGTTCCCGATCTTAGTGGAAATGGTTTCAGTTTTTCACCATTGAGTACGACGTTGGCTGTGTGTTTGTCATATATGGCCTTTATTATGTTGAGGAAAGTTCTCTCTATGCCTACTTTCTGGAGGGTTTTTATGATAAATGGGTGTTGAATTTTGTTGAAAGCTTTCTCTGCATCTACTGAGATAATCATATGGTTTTTATTCAGTTTGTTAATATGGTGTGTCACGTTGATTGATTTGCGTATATTGAAGAATCCTTGCATTCCTGGAATAAACCCCACTTGATCATGGGGTATGATCCTTTTAATGTGCTGTTGGATTCCGTTTGCTAGTATTCTGTTGAGCATTTTTGCATCTGTGTTCATCAGTGATATTGCTTGTAGTTTTCTTTCTTCGTGACATCTTTGTCTGGTTTTCGTAGCAGGGTGGTGGTGGCCTCATAGAATGAGTGTGGGAGTGTTCCTCCCTCTGCTATATTTTGGAAGAGTTTGAGAAAGACAGGTGTTAGCCCTTCTCTAAATGTTTGATAGAATCGGCCTGTGAAGCCATCAGGTCCTGGGCTTTGGTTTCTTGAAAGATTTTTAATCACAGTTTCAATTTCAGTGCTTGTGATTGGTCTGTTCATATTTTCTATTTCTTCCTGGTTTAGTCTCGGCAGGTTGTGCATTTCTAAGAATTTGTCCATTTCTTCCAGCTTGTCCATTTTATTGGCATATAGTTGCTTGTAGTAATCTCTCATGCTCCTTTGTATTTCTGCAGTGTCAGTTGTTACTTCTCCTTTTTCTTTTCAAGTCTATTGATTTGAGTCTTCTCCCTTTTGTTCTTGATGAGTCTGGCTAATGGTTTATCAGTTTTGTTTATCTTCTCAAAGAACCAGCTTTTAGTTTTGTTGATCTTTGCTATCGTTTCCTTCATTTCTTTTTCATTTATTTCTGATCTGACCTTTATGACTTCTTTCCTTCTGCCAACTTTGGGGTTTTTTGGTTCTTCTTTCTCTAATTGCTTTAGGTGTAAGGTTAGGTTGTTTATTTGAGATGTTTCCTGTTTCTTAAGGTAGGATTGTATTGCTATAAAATTCCCTCTTAGAACTGCTTTTGCTGCATCCCATTAGTTTTGGGTCGTCTTGTCTCCATTGTCATTTGTTTCTAGATAGTTTTTTGATTTCCTCTTTGATTTCTTCAGTGATCACTTCGTTATTAAGTAGTGTATTGTTTAGCCTCCATGTGTTTGTATTTTTTACAGATCTTTTCCTGTAATTAATATCTCGTCTCATAGCGTTGTGGTCGGAAAAGATGCTTGATCTGATTTCAATTTTCTTAAATTTACCAAGGCTAGATTTGTGACCCAAGATATGATCTATCCTGGAGAATGTTCCATGAGCCCTTGAGAAAAATGTGTATTCTGTTGTTTTGGGGTGGAATGTCCTATAAATATCAATTATGTCCATCTTGTTTAATGTATCATTTAAAGCTTGTGTTTCCTTATTCATTTTCATTTTGGATGATATGTCCATTGGTGAAAGTGGGGTGTTAAAGTCCCCTACTATGATTGTGTTACTGTCAATTTCCCCTTTTATGGCTGTTAGTATTTGCCTTATCTATTCAGGTGCTCCTATGTTGGGTGCATAAGTATTTACAATTGTTATATCTTCTTCTTGGATCAATCCCTTGATCATTATGTAGTGTCCTTCTTTGTGTCTTGTAATAGTCTTTATTTTAATGTCTCTTTCATCTGATATGAGAATTGCTACTCCAGCTTTCTTTTGATTTCCATTTGCATGGAATATCTTTTTCCATTCCCTCACTTTCAGTTTGTATGTGTCCCTAGGTCTGAAGTGGGTCTCTTGTAGACAGCATATATATGGGTTTTGTTTTTGTATCCACTGAGCCAGTCTGTGTCTTTTGGTGGGAGCATTTAATCCATTTACATTTAAGGTAATTATCAATATGTATGTTCCTATTCCCATTTTCTAAATTGTTTTGGGTTCGTTATTATAGGACTTTTCCTTCTCTTGTGTTTTTGTCTAGAGAAGTTCCTTTAGCATTTGTTGTAAAGCTGGTTTGGTGGTGCTGAACTCTCTCAGCTTTTGCTTGTCTGTAAAGGTTTTAATTTCTCCATCAAATCTGAATGAGATCCTTGCTGGGTAGAGTAATCTTGGTTGCAGGTTTTTCTCCTTCATCACTTTCAGTATGTCCTGCCACTCCCTTCTGGCTTGTAGAGTTTCTGCTGAGAGATCAGCTGTTAACCTTATGGGGATTCCCTTGTGTGTTATTTGTTGTTTTTCCCTTGCTGCTTTTAATATGCTTTCTTTGTGTTTAATTTTTGATAGTTTGATTAATCTGTGTCTTGGTGTGTTTCTCCTTGGATTTATCCTGTATGGGACTCTCTGTGCTTCCTGGACTTGATTAACTATTTCCTTTCCCATATTAGGTAAGTTTTCAACTATAATCCCTTCAAATATTTTCTCAGTCCCTTTTTTTTCTCTTATTCTTCTGGGACCCCTATAATTTGAATGTCGGTGTGTTTAATGTTGTCCCAGAGGTCTCTGAGACTGTCCTTAGTTCTTTTCATTCTTTTTTCTTTATTCTGCTCTGCAGTAGTTATTTCCACTATTTCATCTTCCAGGTCACTTATTCGTTCTTCTGCCTTAGTTATTCTGCTATTGATACCATCTAGAGTATTTTTCATTTCATTTATTGTGTTGTTCATCATTGTTTGTTTCCTCTTTAGTTCTTCTAGGTCCTTGTTAAATGTTTCTTGCATTTTCTCTATTCTATTTCCAAGATTTTGGATCATCTTTACTGTCATTATTCTGAATTCTTTTTCAGATAGACTGCCTACTTCCTCTTCATTTGTTAGGTCTGGTGGGCTTTTACCTTGCTCCTTTATCTGCTGTCTGTTTTTCTGTCTTTTCATTTTGCTTATCTTACTGTGTTTGGGGTCTCCTTTTCGTAGGCTGCAGGTTCGTAGTTCCCGTTGTTTTTGGTGTCTGTCCCCAGTGGCTAAGGTTGGTTCAGTGGGTTGTGTAGGCTTCCTGGTGGAGGGGAGTAGTGCCTGTGTTCTGGTGGGTGAGGCTGGATCTTGTCTTTCTGATGGGCAGTTCCATGTCTGGTGGTGTGTTTTGGGGTATCTGTGGCCTTATTATGATTTTAGGCAGCCTCTCTGTTAATGGATGGGGCTGTGTTCCTTTCTTGCTAGTTGTTTGGCATAGGGTGTCCAGCACTGTAGCTTGCTGGTCATTGAGTGATGCTGGGTGTTGGTGTTGAGATGGAGATCTCTGGGAGATTTTTGCTGTTTGATATTACGTGGAGCTGGGAGGTCTCTCGTGGACCAGTATCCTAAACTTGGCTCTCCCACTTTAGAGGTGCAGCACTGACTCCTGGTTGGAGCACGAAGAGCCTGTTCTCCACACGGCTCAAAATAAAAGGGAGAAAAAATAGAAGGAGGGAAAGAAAGAGGATAAAATAAAATAAAGTAACATAAAAAATAAGGTTATTAAAATAAAAAAATAATTATTAAGAAAAAAATTTATAAGTAAAAAAAAAAAAAGAAAAAAAACCCAGATGGACAGAACCCTAGGACAGTTGGTGAAAGCAAAGCTATACAGCCAAAATCTCACACAGAAGCATACATGTACACACACACAAAAGGTTGAAAAGGGTAAAATATAATCTATCTTGCTCCCAAAGTCCACCTCCTCAATTTGGGATGATTCCTTTTCTATTCATATATTCCACAGATGCAGGTTATATCAAGTTGATTGTGGAGCTTCAGTCCGCTGCTCCTGAGGCTGGTGGGAGGGATTTCTCCTCTTTTTTTGTTCTCCCAGCTCCCGGGGCTCAGCTTTGGATTTGGCCCCGCCTCTGCGTGTGGATCGCCAGGGGGCGTCTGTTCTTCGCTCAGACAGGACGGGGTTAAAGGAGCCGCTGATTTCGGGGGGCTCTGGCTCACTCAGGCCTGGGGGAGGGAGGGGCACGGAGTGCGGGGCGGGCCTGCGGCGGCAGAGGCCAGCGTGACGTTGCACCAGCCTGAGGCGCGCCGTGCCTTCTCCCAGGTAAGTTGTCCCTGGGTCACGGGACCCTGGCAGTGGCGGGCTGCACAGGCTCCCGGGGGGGCAGGTGTGGCTAGTGACCTGTGCTCGCACACAGGCTTCTTGGTGGCGGCAGCAGCAGCAGCCTTAGCATCTCATGCCCGTCTCTGGGGTCCGAGCTGATAGCTGCAGCTCACGCCTGTCTCTGGAGCTCCTTTAAGCAGCGCTCTGAATCCCCTCTCCTCGCGCACGAGGAAACAAACAGGGAAGAAAAAGTCTCTTGCCGCTTCGGCAGGTCCAGACCTTTCCCCGGACTCCCTCCCGGCTAGCTGTGGCGCAGTAGCCCCCTTCAGGCTGTGTTCACGCCGCCAACCCCAGTCCTCTCCCTGCGCTCCGAGCAAAGCCCGAGCCTCAGCTCTCAGCCCCGCCCGCCCCGGTGGGAGAGCAGACAACCCTCTCGGGCTGGTGAGTGCCGGTCGGCACCGATTCTGTGTGCGGGAATCTCTCCGCTTTGTCCGCTGCACCCCTGTGGCTGTGCTCTGCTCCGCGGCTCCAAAGCTTCCCCCTCCGCCACCCACCATCTCTGACCGCGAAGGGGCTTCCAAGTGTGTGGAAACTTTCCTCCTTCACAGCTCTCTCCCAGAGGTGCAGGTCCTGTCCCTATTCTTTTGTCTCTGTTTTTCTTTTTTCTTTTGCCCTACCCAGGTACGTGGGGGGTTTCTTGCCTTTTGGGAGGTCTGAGGTCTTCTGCCAGCGTTCAGTGGGTGTTCTATGAGCAGTTCCACGTGTAGATGTAATTTATCATGTATCTGTGGGGAGGAAGGTGATCTCTGCGTCTTACCCTTCCGCCATCTTCCCAAAAATCAGGTACGATGATTCTGGCCCGCCGTCTCCAGGACTGTCTCGGCTTCGGCCGCCGGGGCCCCTCCAGAGCCGGCATCCTCAGTGAGGCCGCCCTCCCCTTGGGCTCCGGGGCAGTTCCGTGACAGCGGAGGGAGGAGACCCCGAGCCGGGAGTTCCAGCTCTGCGGAAACCAAAGCTTTTGTTTTTTATGCTTAGATCCGTGATGCACTGGGACTTAATCCTTGTCAGTGGTGTGAGTTAGGTGTTAAGATTCCTTTTTAAAAATACAGATATCCACATATTTTATTAGCATTGTTTGAAATGGCTTTTCTTCTTTTATTTAATTGCTTTGTTGGATACCATTTCCCTCTATACGTACAGGTCTATACTTGGACGCACTTCTTTTCTTTCTGATAGATTTCTCTATCGTTTGCAAATATTGCATTGTCTGAATATTGTGAGTTTGTCGTAAACTTTAAAATAAAATAGTGTAGATCTTTCAGCTTTGTCCATTTTCAGGATATTTTTATTATTCTAAGTCCCTTTAAATTTCCTGTCCACATTAGAGTCTGCTTCTCAGTTTCCTCAACATACCTCCTATGATTTGTTTTATAATAGTATTGAATCTTTAGATAAATGTGGGTAGAAGTGACAGCATAACAGTATTGAGGCTTTTAATCCTCAAATGTGATATAAATCTCCATTTAGTTACATCTGTATTAATATCTCTCAGCAGTATTTGATAGTTGTCAGTGTAGAGCTCTTGGACATCTTATTGTTAATCTGACTCTACTTTCTGGGGTTTCGTGCTAATGAAATGAAACTTGTTCAAATTTTTATTTCTAAATATTTGTTGGTAGTTGTTTTGTTGCAGGACTGTCAGAATGATGTTCCACTTCCTTCAGGCTTCCAGGATTTCTGATAAGAAGTTTGCCATCATTAGATTTGTTGTTCCTCAATTTTGTTCTCTGATTGTTTTGTTTGTGAATCTGGTTGCTTTGTATTGTCTTTAGTTTCCTGCACTGTGATAATGATGTGCCTGGGCATAGTTATCTTTGAAATTATCCTGTTGAGGTTCACTGAGCTTCTTGAATCAGTAAGTTTGTGTGTTTCATCAAATCATTTCTTCAATTTTTTAATCAAATTTTTGAATTTTATTTTATTTTATTTTTATACAGCA
Organism: Lipotes vexillifer; assembly: GCF_000442215.2. Lineage (NCBI taxonomy): Eukaryota > Metazoa > Chordata > Mammalia > Artiodactyla > Lipotidae > Lipotes > Lipotes vexillifer. The sequence continues at coordinate 606,291 of NW_006792756.1, forward strand.
GGTTCTTTTTAGTTATCTATTTTATATATGTATTAGTGTATACATGTCAATCCTACTCTCTCAGTTCATCCCACCACCACCACTTTCCCCCCTTGGTGTCCATACGTTTGTTCTCTGCATCTGTATCTCAATTTCTGCCCTGCAAACTGGTTCGTCTGTACCATTTTTCTAGGTTCCACGTCTATGCGTTAATATACGATATTTGTTTGTCTCTTTCTGACTTATTCAGTCTGTATGACAGCCTCTAGATCCATCCACATCTCTATAAATGACCCAATTTCATTCCATTTTATGGCTGAGTAATATTCCATTGTATATATGTACCCCACCTTCTTTATCCATTCGTCTGTCAGTGGGCATTTAGGTTGCTTCCATGACCTGGCTATTGTAAATAGTGCTGCAGTGAACATTGGGGTGCATGTGTCTTTTTGAATTATGGTTTTCTCTGGGTATATGCCCAGTAGTGGGATCGCTGGGTGATATGGTAATTCTATTTTTAGTTTCCTGAGGAACCTCCATACTGTTCTCCATAGTGGCTGTATCAATTTACATTCCCACCAACAGTGCAAGAGGGTTCCCTTTTCTCCACACCCTCTGGAGCATTTGTTGTTTGTAGATTTTCTGATGATGCCCATTCTAAGTGGTGTGAGGTGATAACTCATTGTAGTTTTGATTTGCATTTCTCTAGTAATTAGTGATTTTGAGCAGATTTTCATGTGCTTCTTGGCTATCTGTCTTCTTTGGAGAAATGTCTATTTAGGTCTTCTGCCCATTTTTTAATTGGGTTGTCTGTTTTGTTAATATTGAGCTGCATGAACTGTTTATATATTTTGGAGATTAATCCTTTGTCCATTGATTCATTTGCAAATATTTTCTCCCGTTCTAAATGTTTGATAAGAATTTACCTGTGAAGCCATCTGGTCCTGAACTTTTGTTTGTTGGAAGATTTTTAATCACAGTTTCAATTTCATTACTTGTGATTGATCTGTTCATATTTTCTATTTCTTACTTATTCAGTCTTGGAAGTTTATACCTTTCTAAGAATTTGTCCATTTCTTCCAGGTTGTCCATTTTATTGACATGGAGTTGCTTGTAGTAGTCTCTTATGTTGCTTTATATTTCTGCATCGTCCGTTGTAATTTCTGCTTTTTCATTTCTAACTTTATTGATTTGAGTCCTCTCCCTGTTTTTCTTGATGAGTCTGGCTAAAGGTTTATCAATTTTGTTTATCTTCTCAAAGAACTAGGTTTTAGTTTTATTGATCTTTGCTATTGTTTTCTTTGTTTCTATTTCATTTATTTCTGCTCTGATCTTTATGATTTCTTTCCTTCTACTAACTTTGGGTTTTGTTTGTTCTTCTTTCTCTAGTTCCTTTAGGTATAAGTTTAGGTTGTTTATTTGAGATTTTTCTTGTTTATTGAGGTAGGCTTTATTGGTATAAATTTCCCTCTTAGAACTGCTTTTGCTGCATCCCATAGGTTTTGGATCATCGTGTTTTCATTGTCATTTGTCTCTAGGTATTTTTTGATTTCCTCTTTGATTTCTTCAGTGATCTCTTGGTTATTTAATAGCGTATTGTTTAGCCTCCATGTGTTTGTGTTTTTAATGTTTTTTTCCCTGTTGATTTCTAATCGCATAGCACTATGGTCAGAAAAAATGCTTGATATGATTTCAATTTTCTTAATTTTACCAAGGCTTGATTTGTGACCCAAGGTGTGATCTGTCCTGGAGAATGTTCTATGTGCACTTGAGAAGAAATTGTAATCTGCTGGTTTTGGGTGGAATGTCCTATAAATATTAAATCTATTTGGTCTAGTATGTCATTTAAAGCTTGGGATTCTTTGTTAATTTTCTGTCTGGATGATCTGTCCATTGGTGTAAGTGAGATGTTAAAGTCCCCCACTATTACTGTGTTACTGTCGATTTCCTCTTTTATAGCTGTTAGTAGTTGCCTTATGTATTGAGGTGCTCCTATGTTGGGGGCATATATAATTTATAATTGTTATATCTTCTTCTTGGATTGATCTGTTGATCATTATGTAGTGTCCTTACTTGTCTCTTGTAACTTTCTTTATTTTAAAGTCTATTTTATCTGAGTATTGCTACTCCAACTTTCTTTTGATTTCTATTTGCATGGAATATCTTTTTCCATCCCCTCACTTTCAGTCTGTATGTGTCTCTAAGTCTGAAGTGTGTCTCTTGTAGACAGCATATATATGGGTCTTGTTTTTGTATCCATTCAGTGGGCCTGTGTCTTTTGGTTGGAGCATTTAATCCATTCACGTTTAAGGTCATTATTGGTATGTATGTTCCTATTACCATTTTCTTAATTGTTATGGGTTTGTTTTTGTAGGTCCTTTTCTTCTCTTGTGTTTCCCACTTAGAGAAGTTCCTTTAGCATTTGTTGTAGAGCTGGTTTGGTGGTGCTGAATTCCCTTAGCTTTTGGTTGTCTGTAAAACTTCTGATTTCTCTCTCGAATCTGAATGAGATCCTTGCCGGGTAGAGTATTCTTGGTTATAGGTTCTTCCCTTTTATCACTTTAAATATATTGTGCCACTCCCTTCTGGCTTGTAGAGTTTCTGCTGAGAAGTCAGCTGTTAACCTTATGGGAGTTCCTTTGTGTGTTGTCGTTTTTCCCTTGTTGCTTTCAATAATTTTTCTTTGTCTTTTATTTTTGTCAATCTGATTACTTTATGTCTCGGCTTATTTCTCCTTGGGTTTATCCTGCCTGGGACTCTCTGCACTTCCTGGACTTAGGTGGCTATTTCCTTTCCCATGTTAGGGAAGTTTTCGACTATAATCCCTTCAAATATTTTCTTGGGACCTCTGTCTCTCTCTTCTCCTTCTGGGACCCCTATAATGCGAATGTTGTTGCATTTAATGTTGTCCCAGAGGTCTCTTAGGCTGTCTTCATTTCTTTTCATTATTTTTTCTTTATTCTGTTCCACAGCAGTGAATTCTACCATTCTGTCTTCCAGGTCACTTATCTGTTCTTCTGCCTCAGTTATTCTGCTATTGATTCCTTCTAGTGTGTTTTTCATTTCAATTATTGTTTTGTTCCTCTCTGTTTGTTTGTTCTTTAATTCTTCTAGGTCTTTGTTAAACATTTCTTGCATCTTCTTGATCTTTGCCGCCATTCTTTTTTCGAGGTCCTGGCTCATCTTCACTATCATTATTCTGAATTATTTTTCTGGAAGGTTGCCTATGTCTGCTTCATTTAGTTGTTTTTCTGGGGTTTTATCTTGTTCCTTCATCTGGTATATAGCCCTCTGCCTTTTCATCTTGTCTACCTTTCTGTGAATGTGGTTTTTGTTCCACAGGCTGCAGGACTGTAGTTCTTGCTTCTGCTGTCTGCCCTCTGGTGGATGAGGCTATCTAAGAGGCTTGTGTAAGCTTCCTGATGGGAGGGTCTGGTGGTGGGTAGAGCTGGGTGTTGCTCTGGTGGGCAGAGCTCAGTGAAACTTTAATCCACTTGTCTGCTGATGGGTGGGGCTGGGTTCCCTCCCTGTTGGTTGTTTGGCCTGAGGCTACCCAACACTGGAGCCTACCCGGGCTCTTTGGTGGGGCTGATGGTGAACTCTGGGAGGGCTCACGCCAAGGAGTACTTCCCAGATCTTCTGCTGCCAGTGTCCTTGTCCTCATGGTGAGCCATAGCCACCCCCTGCGTCTGCATGAGACCCTCCAACACCAGCAGGTAGGACTGGTTCAGTCTTCTATGGGGTCACTGCTCCTTCCCCTGGGTCCCTATGCACACACTACTTTGTGTGTGCCCTCCAAGAGTGGAGTCTCTGTTTCCCCCAGTCCTGTCGAAGTCCTGTAATCAAATCCCACTAGCCTTCAAAGTCTGATTCTCTAGGAATTCTTCCTCCTGTTGCCGGACCCCCAGGTTGGGAAGCCTGACGTGTGGCTCAGAACCTTCCTTCCAGTGGGTGGACTTCTGTGGTATAAGTGTTCTCTGGTTTGTGAGTCACCCACCCAGCAGTTATGGGATTTGATTTTATTGTGATTGTGCCCCTCCTACTGTCTCATTGTGGCTTCTCCTTTGTCTTTGCATGTGGGGTATCTTTTTTGGTGAGTTCCAGTGTCTTCCTGTCAATGATTGTTCAGCAGTTAGTTGTGATTTGGTGCTCTCGCAAGAGGGAGTGCGCACATGTCCCTCTGCTCTGCTGTCTTGAACCCATCTCTTCAATTTTCTTCTTTTTTTGCAACACACTTTTACTTCTATCCTTCTGAGACTATGGTTGTATGAATGCTAAAAGTTTTGGTATTATCCCGTAGGTCTCTGAGTCTTTGTTAGTTTTTTCCTCATTTATTGATTCTTTCTTTGTCATCTCTGTTTTGCCGTTGAGTCAATTCAGTGAATATTTTACTTTGGATTTTCTGCTTTTTAGTTTAAAAATTTTACTTATTCCTTGTATCATTGATTTCTTACTTGAGATAGTCCATCTTCCACTCATCTCAAGAGTTTGCTTTTATTTTTTTTAATGAATGGTTATACTTCCCTTTTGAAGTCTTCTTTTTTTTAAAAAATAATAATACAGCTCCGTCTTCTAGGGATAGCTGTCTGTTGACTGTCTTTTTTCCTCATGAGTTGAGATTTTCCTAGTTCTTTCTATGCTGAATAATTTTGGACTGTATCCTGGACATTTTGAATATTATATTATGAGACTCTTGGTCTTATTTTCATATGAAGGAGAATATTGATCTTTTTGTATGTTTATTTATTTATTTTTTTTGCGGTACGCGGGCCTCTCACTGTTGTGGCCTCTCCCGTTGCGGATACATTTTGAATATTATGAGACTCTTGGTCTTATTTTCATATGAAGGAGAATATTGATCTTTTTGTATGTTTATTTATTTATTTTTTTTGCTTTGCGGTGGCCTCTCACTGTTGTGGCCTCTCCCGTTGCGGAGCACAGGCTCTGGACCCGCAGGGT